>NW_018480043.1:138954-321748 GCF_002113885.1 Mizuhopecten yessoensis | reverse complement strand
TATCGCCCCACTCCTAATATCTCCCACCCTCTCATTATCGCCCCACTCCTAATATCTCACACCCTCTCATTATCGCCCCACTCCTAATATCTCCCACCCTCTCATTATCGCCCCACTCCTTATATCTCCCACCCTCTCTGTATCGCCCCACTCCTTATATCTCCCACCCTCTCATTATCGCCCCACTCCTAATATCTCACACCCTCTCATTATCGCCCACTCCTTATATCTCCCACCCTCTCCTTATCGCCCCACTCCTTATATCTCACACCCTCTCATTATCGCTCCACTCCTTATATTTCCCACCCTCTCTTTATCGCCCCACTCCTAATACGTCCTACCCTCTCATTATCGCCCCACTCCTTATATCTCACATCCTCTCATTATCGCCCCACTCCTTATATCTCTCACTCTCAATATCGCCCCACTCGTAATATCTCACACCCTCTCATTATCGTCCCACTCCTAATATCTCACACCCTCTCCTTATCGCCCCACTCCTTATATCTCACACCCTCTCCTTATCGCCCCACTCCTAATATCTCACACCCTCTCATTATCGCCCCACTCCTAATATCTCACACCCTCTCATTATCGCCCACTCCTTATATCTCACACCCTCTCAATATCGCCCCACTCCTTATATATCCCACTCTCTCATTATCGTCCCACTCCTTATATTTTCCAACCTGTGATATCTCGCCTCTCCTACCCTTTGTTGTTCCTTTAACTGTTTACTAATATTATCGTTCCATCCCTACTTTTTGTGCATATGCAAGAGACAGGGTGTGTTGGTGTGCTTGCCTCCGTGTGATAGCGCGGATCCGATGCCGATTTTATAGTGTTATCTCACTGAAATACCATGCCGAAGGCGCCCAGCACAGCATTCCGCCCGGTCACATTGAAAATGCGCAGCCATATGGCTGGGACCCTTGGACTCACCCAACTCTAGACGGACGCTATATTAATACCTGGTCACCGGCGGCCAATTTGCGCTACATTCCTCCCTCCTTTCCTTAATCTTCGTCCCCGAGTACGACGCTATATAAAACCCAGGTTCGGGGATTCCCTTGTCGGTCATTAACCTAGTACTAGAAGCAATAGTTGGTCACATGCACCATTGTAACAGCAGAGGAAAAAGCATGGCCCGACTTTGATTCGAACCCAGGAACCGCCTTAATCTAGACGGACGCTCTACCTGATTGAGCTACCATGTCACCTGCGAACAACCTAGTCCAGTTCCGCTACATTTAAAACACCAACCACCCCTCTCATATCTCTTTCTCTCGATCTCTTTTCCTCCACTCATTGTTCCCTCTTTATAAGCTTATATTATACCACAGTCTGTAATCGTTAAATGGGAGTGACACATACTAAAACAGAAGCCAGACATATGTATATAAGTAGGTTATTAACTGTAACAGAGATAACGCCTCGATAGCATGAGTTTGTGATTTCACTGCTACACTTACATTACATGCCCGACAAGTAATCTAGTTATAAATAGTGTACAGAGTAAGTTATGCTCAGACGAGACAATACCGTTCTTCGTCAAATGTCTTTACAGTAAAACCTATATCTTCATTGTCCGTTTTATTTCATGCCCAGTGTAGACCTGTTCTCATTCATTTCCAGTGTCCGTACGTTTGCATGTCCAGTGCCTTTCACCAAGGTGGCCGTGGTTCGATTCCCCGATCGGAGGTGAAAAGGTACGGGGTCACCTGCCCGACCACATGGGTTTTCTTCGTGTATTCCGGTTTCCTCCCACACAAAGACCACCGCGCGCTTACATCTGGGCTAACAAGAGTGATTGATACAAGTTGAATAACTTGTTTCATAATTGTTGTAAAAGAAATAAAGTGTATATTTACCGTCCGTATACGTTTATGTCACGAATATATACCTTAAACAAGGAATGCTGGTAGCAATCCATTGATCAGGCTTAACAGATAGGTCGGCACACAAGACAGGGGGACAGCTGGTTGTTGGTAACGTGTTTAACGAGCCTCTGTCCTCTTCTATTTTCCGCACCCATGATGCATGCATCAGGATGTCATACATGTATTAGAATGTCAATTTCTGTGGGTTTTTTTTAAGGAGGAGTTTGAGTTCGATGGTTGACTCTGTCTAACGCATTGGGTCAGTATTGTTAATGAAGATGAACATAAACACAAGTGCTAAAGTGTTCACCAATAGCAATTTCTAAGCTTGATTTCCAAAGTGCACGAGCCTTCTTTAAGTGCCTCACTCGGAACATATCGGCCAATTCAATACGAGCAGTTCCGAATGACAAATTACAGGAAGCCCAAGAGTGCTTTTCCTTCTCTTTTAAGGCAGACATGGGATTTATGTTTAGATCATTGCTCTTGAATAGCAAATCTTTTCACCAAACTCGCGTCTTAAATCTAAGAACATGGATTTGCAAATTTCTTTTTCACATTAAACAGATAACGGTTTTAAGTTATTTTTTAAGTAAACAAAGACTTTGACCATTAGCGCAGTTGATAAAATTGACTTTAAATGTTTTTTTCCTCCAAAAGCCTCTTTATCCGAGTTACAGAATCAGAGGATTAATGTTTTACTAGCAGGTCGGACCGTGTTTTGTCGAGTAAACCATGTTAAGTGTTGTAATGGTACAGTAATGGTTTAAAGGTCTTGTCGCATCTGTTTGAAGGACATTAAGAGTACAATAGACGTTGCCCCTCCCAAACTGTCAGATTGCGAGAGGAGACTTTGGTCTTTTCCTTGCGTTAAGTGTGCATGTTTAATGTTTGTAAAGAATGGTCCCTATCCATGTAAAAGTATTTATTCGGGGTTTTAATGGATTTGCAGTATACAAATTTAGTTGAACGAGAGGTTAATACAAGATGGCTAAAAATAGACTAATATGTGTTTACCTAGTGATGTCACGCATGTCATCGATACTTATATATATATAAATATTGATGATCACATTGATGATCACAATTGTGTATCAAATTGTGTGTTGTACTTGATGAAACATTAACGACATGCATCGATTCAAATACTGCACGAAATGTATACGACAAAAAGAAGATGGCTGCCAAGTAACGCCAAATCTCGACACAGGCTTACATCGTGTTAGTCTCGTCATACGTGTTAATATTATATCTTGTCTCGGCTACTTCCTTTAGTACCGCTTGTGTCCTTTGCAAATCATTTTTATATACGGATCTTACTTAGAATAAACGTATCCTGTACGTAAGTTCCTATTGAGCCATTGTCAGGCCAATTCATTACAGTATCAGTGTACATCTGTGTCACGTGACTGGCATCAGGCAGACATTATCATTAACATATATGTTTGGGAACGTACCGGCCGGAGAAATGGGGTCAAGAGAACATTCGGAATCGGGATATTCTCACCTTTTACATGTGCATGCCACACCATTCCGTTTAAACGACAGTTTCGGTGATCACGTGACTCCGCAGTTCGAACAATATGTCAGTGTTTTATTTAATGACACCAATCTCCATGGCACTGCGTTTAGCTGCATGTGACACCGCGCTAGGGCCAATCAGTCAACGCTTAGAACAAATTGAAGCGTTTGATACTTTCGTAAAGTACTTGTGACCTTTTGGTGTCCGAATGCAATTCACCTATTCGATAAAATGCATTAGGAGCTATTAGGGAAAAAATCAGACTTTTTCCCTGTGGCTTGTCAGATAATTTATACATTTTATCTTCCTCTAACTTGTGTTGTTTCCGATGTCTATCTCCGTCCTTCATTGTGACTTGTCAAACTCATCCCTCCCTTATGATTCAAAATGTATTGGGTCACCAGCCCGACTACACGTTTTTCCTGTGCACTCCGGTGTCTTCCCCATACTTAGACTCACTGTGCGTTTCTATGCGGACAACATGGATGACTGATTAATAAACTGTTTCATATTTTTTTGTAAAAGAAACAGTTTATTTTACGGAATGCTAGGTTTAATGGAAAGCGGTTCTTTGTGGTTTTGTTTAGAATAAACAAACCCGTTATATTAATACTACTTGTTTTTAAATTATGCATGTATCTAATTGCAGGATTTCGAGTCATGTGCTATTTTAACGTGAATATAACATAAGGTTTAGTTAAAAAAAAAAACAGAATTAACTAGAACACTGACAGGTCAGTAAGGGCCCGTCTTGTGGCAATATATCCCCCATAAACATCAAGATGCAATCTGCCCATATAGCTGGGCTTGACGTTTGACATTTGGACTTCAAAAAGAATCGCAAGGAAGCAAAATATACATTTTACATGTACTATGATGTGAGTCTTGTTTCCTTCCACCTCCATATTTGCTGGGCTAACAGAAATGTAAATACCGGTGCAATACTCATTTGTTAGCTTTGATTTGTTTTATTTCACCTTATATAACTCCTCCATCAAGAGCCAGGGTCAAAGTCAGAGATCCACTTTGTCTTTGACCTTTGTACCCAATTGACCTTGACCATTAACCCAGTGACCCTGATCTTTGGTCAGTTGACTTATTCTTTAATTCTGACCAACTTTGCTTCTTAATATCATAACAAAATGTTCTTCAGTGAAAAATACAAAACTTGACCTTGACCCCTTGGACCCCGTAATCTGGACCTAAGGTCAGTTGACTCTGTGCTAAGTTCTGAACAACATTGCTTCATAATGTCATAACAAAATATTCATCAGGGAAAAGTTACAACATTTAACCTTCGCCTTTGACCTAGTGACCTTGACCTTTGGTCAATTGACTCCTTGTTTAATTCTGAGCAACATTGTTTCAAAGTGTCATAGCGAAATGTTCACCAGTGAAAAGATACAAAATTTAACCTTGACATTTGATCCAATGATCTTGACCTTTGGTCAGTTGACTCCTTGTTTAATTCTGATCAACTTTGCTTCATCATGTCATAACAAAATGTTCATCAGTGAAAAGATGCAAAAATTAACCTTGACCTTTGAATCTAATGACCTTGACCTTTGCTTCAACTTTTTACCTCAGTGTGTCTCTTTGTTTAATTCCGAACAACTTTGCTTCATAATGTCATAGGGAAATGTTCACCAGTGAAAAACTACAAAATGTGTCTCGACCCCTGACCCGATGACCTTGACCTTTGGTCAGTTGACTCCTTGTTTAATTCTGATCAACTTTGCTTCATAACGTCATAACAAAATGTTTATCAGTGAAAAGATGTAAAATTTGACCTTGACCTTTGAACCTAATGACCTTGACCTTTGACCTTGATTTTTTACCTCAATGTGTATTTTTGTGAACTGAACATCTTGACCAAGTTTCAAGTACATCGGTCAATAAATAACAAAGTTATTAGCCAGGATCAAAATTTGTGGACGGACAGACAGACAGACAGAGTGATTACTATAGGGCACCCGTATCTCCGATACGGGGCCCTAATTAAAATGATCTTGGTAATTTAAAAAGGCAGACAGCCCTTTTTAGCCAAACTTAAACTATTTTTTTACATCCGTGAAATTTTCTTTCATGGGATCTAGAGACATATTCCGATTATGCGACTAAAAATAACTATATTGTACTTACATATACAAATATATGCATAGCTATTACAGTACTTACCAATATCTCTAGCCCTATATACCAGAGTACTACTACCTACAGTACTAACCAATATCTCTAGCCCTATATACCAGAGTATTACTTACTACAGTACTTACCAATATATCTAGCACTATATACCAGAGTACTACTAACTACAGTACTTACCAATATCTCTAGCCCTATATACCAGAGTACTACTTACTACAGTACTTACCAATATCTCTAGCCCTATATACCAGAGTACTACTTACTACAGTACTTACCAATATATCTAGCCCTATATACCAGAGTACTACTTACTACAGTACTTACCAATATCTCTAGCCCTATATACCAGAGTACTACTTACTACAGTACTTACCAATATCTCTAGCCCTATATACCAGAGTACTACTAACTACAGTACTTACCAATATCTCTAGCCCTATATACCAGAGTACTACTAACTACAGTACTTACCAATATCTCTAGCCCTATATACCAGAGTACTACTAACTACAGTACTTACCAATATCTCTAGCCCTATATACCAGAGTACTACTAACTACAGTACTTACCAATATCTCTAGCCCTATATACCAGAGTACTACTAACTACAGTACTTACCAATATCTCTAGCCCTATATACCAGAGTACTACTAACTACAGTACTTACCAATATCTCTAGCCCTATATACCAGAGTACTACTAACTACAGTACTTACCAATATCTCTAGCCCTATATACCAGAGTACTACTAACTACAGTACTTACCAATATCTCTAGCCCTATATACCAGAGTACTACTAACTACAGTACTTACCAATATCTCTAGCCCTATATACCAGAGTACTACTAACTACAGTACTTACCAATATCTCTAGCCCTATATACCAGAGTACTACTAACTACAGTACTTACCAATATCTCTAGCCCTATATACCAGAGTACTACTAACTACAGTACTTACCAATATCTCTAGCCCTATATACCAGAGTACTACTAACTACAGTACTTACCAATATCTCTAGCCCTATATACCAGAGTACTACTAACTACAGTACTTACCAATATCTCTAGCCCTATATACCAGAGTACTACTAACTACAGTACTTACCAATATCTCTAGCCCTATATACCAGAGTACTACTAACTACAGTACTTACCAATATCTCTAGCCCTATATACCAGAGTACTACTAACTACAGTACTTACCAATATCTCTAGCCCTATATACCAGAGTACTACTAACTACAGTACTTACCAATATCTCTAGCCCTATATACCAGAGTACTACTAACTACAGTACTTACCAATATCTCTAGCCCTATATACCAGAGTACTACTAACTACAGTACTTACCAATATCTCTAGCCCTATATACCAGAGTACTACTAACTACAGTACTTACCAATATCTCTAGCCCTATATACCAGAGTACTACTAACTACAGTACTTACCAATATCTCTAGCCCTATATACCAGAGTACTACTAACTACAGTACTTACCAATATCTCTAGCCCTATATACCAGAGTACTACTAACTACAGTACTTACCAATATCTCTAGCCCTATATACCAGAGTACTACTAACTACAGTACTTACCAATATCTCTAGCCCTATATACCAGAGTACTACTAACTACAGTACTTACCAATATCTCTAGCCCTATATACCAGAGTACTACTAACTACAGTACTTACCAATATCTCTAGCCCTATATACCAGAGTACTACTAACTACAGTACTTACCAATATCTCTAGCCCTATATACCAGAGTACTACTAACTACAGTACTTACCAATATCTCTAGCCCTATATACCAGAGTACTACTAACTACAGTACTTACCAATATCTCTAGCCCTATATACCAGAGTACTACTAACTACAGTACTTACCAATATCTCTAGCCCTATATACCAGAGTACTACTAACTACAGTACTTACCAATATCTCTAGCCCTATATACCAGAGTACTACTAACTACAGTACTTACCAATATCTCTAGCCCTATATACCAGAGTACTACTAACTACAGTACTTACCAATATCTCTAGCCCTATATACCAGAGTACTACTAACTACAGTACTTACCAATATCTCTAGCCCTATATACCAGAGTACTACTAACTACAGTACTTACCAATATCTCTAGCCCTATATACCAGAGTACTACTAACTACAGTACTTACCAATATCTCTAGCCCTATATACCAGAGTACTACTAACTACAGTACTTACCAATATCTCTAGCCCTATATACCAGAGTACTACTAACTACAGTACTTACCAATATCTCTAGCCCTATATACCAGAGTACTACTAACTACAGTACTTACCAATATCTCTAGCCCTATATACCAGAGTACTACTAACTACAGTACTTACCAATATCTCTAGCCCTATATACCAGAGTACTACTAACTACAGTACTTACCAATATCTCTAGCCCTATATACCAGAGTACTACTAACTACAGTACTTACCAATATCTCTAGCCCTATATACCAGAGTACTACTAACTACAGTACTTACCAATATCTCTAGCCCTATATACCAGAGTACTACTAACTACAGTACTTACCAATATCTCTAGCCCTATATACCAGAGTACTACTAACTACAGTACTTACCAATATCTCTAGCCCTATATACCAGAGTACTACTAACTACAGTACTTACCAATATCTCTAGCCCTATATACCAGAGTACTACTAACTACAGTACTTACTAATATCTCTAGCCCTATATACCAGAGTACTACTAACTACAGTACTTACCAATATCTCTAGCCCTATATACCAGAGTACTACTAACTACAGTACTTACCAATATCTCTAGCCCTATATACCAGAGTACTACTAACTACAGTACTTACCAATATCTCTAGCCCTATATACCAGAGTACTACTAACTACAGTACTTACCAATATCTCTAGCCCTATATACCAGAGTACTACTAACTACAGTACTTACCAATATCTCTAGCCCTATATACCAGAGTACTACTAACTACAGTACTTACCAATATCTCTAGCCCTATATACCAGAGTACTACTAACTACAGTACTTACCAATATCTCTAGCCCTATATACCAGAGTACTACTAACTACAGTACTTACCAATATCTCTAGCCCTATATACCAGAGTACTACTAACTACAGTACTTACCAATATCTCTAGCCCTATATACCAGAGTACTACTAACTACAGTACTTACCAATATCTCTAGCCCTATATACCAGAGTACTACTAACTACAGTACTTACCAATATCTCTAGCCCTATATACCAGAGTACTACTAACTACAGTACTTACCAATATCTCTAGCCCTATATACCAGAGTACTACTAACTACAGTACTTACCAATATCTCTAGCCCTATATACCAGAGTACTACTAACTACAGTACTTACCAATATCTCTAGCCCTATATACCAGAGTACTACTAACTACAGTACTTACCAATATCTCTAGCCCTATATACCAGAGTACTACTAACTACAGTACTTACCAATATCTCTAGCCCTATATACCAGAGTACTACTAACTACAGTACTTACCAATATCTCTAGCCCTATATACCAGAGTACTACTAACTACAGTACTTACCAATATCTCTAGCCCTATATACCAGAGTACTACTAACTACAGTACTTACCAATATCTCTAGCCCTATATACCAGAGTACTACTAACTACAGTACTTACCAATATCTCTAGCCCTATATACCAGAGTACTACTAACTACAGTACTTACCAATATCTCTAGCCCTATATACCAGAGTACTACTAACTACAGTACTTACCAATATCTCTAGCCCTATATACCAGAGTACTACTAACTACAGTACTTACCAATATCTCTAGCCCTATATACCAGAGTACTACTAACTACAGTACTTACCAATATCTCTAGCCCTATATACCAGAGTACTACTAACTACAGTACTTACCAATATCTCTAGCCCTATATACCAGAGTACTACTAACTACAGTACTTACTGATATATCTAGCCCTATATACCAGAGCACTACTTACTACAATACATGAAACCTTATTGTGTAATAGTACACGTGAACCATGATAGTGGCACAATGGAGATGGAGGACCATAGTGTGTGCCATTTGTAATGGATGGTTAGGGATCAGAGACTGGCGCAGTGGATCCTGGACGTGATTCGCTGACCTCTACAACACGCAATAATCTGCCTCGTAAAAGTCCGTTGTAATAAAAAGGGGAATGTCCAATATCCGGTGAACTCCCCCTCCGCTTCCCATCTCACATGTGCTCAGGACCCTCTCCACATTTAAGCAGCAGCCCTCTATAAAGTCCATTATCGCCGTAAAGAGTGGTGCGTTAATGCGGTTGTCTGCAGGACTTGTCTTTTCAATTTCAATTTGCACTCTAACTTTTGTCGTCGTATGTTAAATGATCCTTTAGTTGAATTACATTGCTGAGTTTTTACGATATAAATAGTCTTTACTACCAGTGTTATATTACCGTCGCCTCGGTCCCTTTGGACATGTCCTCACAAACTTGCTACGGTCCCAAAATCTTATTTATTTATCTCAGCAGATTGCTACAGTTACACTGCACAGATCTATCTTAGGCAGTAGACAAGTTTACCTCTATGCAGATTTTGCTTCTTGATTATTTTACGGAGTGGTTGGTGACACTCTGCTGGATTGACTCCCATTTCAGTGACAGACTACAGTGTCTTGTGAATGACCACGTCTGAAAATGAAACCTCGAGTTTGGGGCTCCTAAATAGTGCTAGGCCTATCTATGGGTTGTCTGTATTTCCAAAACACTGTTGAGATATTCCGTTATGCTGATGACACACATACATACAGGATGTTCAGACTGCATAACAACTATAATACCATATATGTGATAGTAAGTCTGGAAAATGTCTGACGGACGTCAGTTTTTGGTTTAGTGCCAGTATGCTGAAGCTAAATCAGGATACGACAGACCTCATTGTTCTAACACCAAATCATCTGTAGAACAAGACACAGGACCTGTAGCATAAGATTTAAGACAACCCCACTCAGACAGTCTCATCGACGAGGAACTCAAATGTATACTTAGTTCTGTGAGTACAGACTGCGAAAGAGGAAAACGCCATAGCAATGCCATGCTTCTACCGAATCTGGAATACTGGATGATCTGTATATTTTGCTGTAAACCCTAGACACGTTGCTGGTAACCTATCGCCTGTACCACAACAATACACTCTTATATAGACTGGCCATTGTCTCTAGAATATTGAAGTATTAAGAAAAAAGTTTAACTCAAAAAATGTTGATCACTTGGATGTCTGATTCTAGACTAGGGGGAGATAAGCTAGTAGTAAAATGCAGAGAAATTCTTCATACAAACTTGGGGGCTGGTAGCCAGTCTAACTCTAACTTATATGGTATCTCAGTAACTCCGTCTTCAGGGAGATACTGCAGATTGGCATGTTACAAATTCAAATTCAAAATGTTATTTCCATATTTGTAACTACAAAGTAGTTTGAAGGCAAAAATAGAAAAACACAGTGAAATACATACATAGACATGAACATGTAGAAAAGTGGCAAAGAGATTGCTTATATTTCTAATATACATTAACATGAACAAAATTAACATAGCTTCACGTACTGTAAAAGGAGAGTACTGCTCTCTATCCGTTCGTTACCTGTACCATACATATAACAGTATAAGGTTCTGGTATGTACCACAGGGACCTGATAATTTGTTACAGCTATAATTGGACCTACATGTAAAGTAAAGCGTTCAGAGTAAGTTTACATGTTTTAGGGGTTAAGATCGACTTTCGATAAAGGTGACATCCCCAATGATTATATATACAATTATTGAGGGTGTCATTTTTACCGAGAGTCGATCATGTAACATGTAAACTTACTCTGAAAATATTACTTTAGGTCCAAATATAGCTTTACCAAATTCTCAGGTCCCTTGGGTACCTGTATGTAGATACAAGTAGCTAAATGCGACAGTTCCTCTCTATCTGAAGGCACGTGCTACCTTCTATCAACGACCACCAAGGTCAGAGTTAGAATCACTGGTTTGTGTCCTAAAATCTCGTACCGTTACGTATACGCATGGGAATTTTTGGGAAAGTAGCAGCAAGTTGTGGAATAACTGCCTACCTGTAACCATTTAGCTGAAATTCGTTTTAAAAAAGTGCAAAACCCATCAGTGTTTAAAGCTGCCGAAACAACGTATAGGCTTGATAAGAAATATACACCTGAACTACATGACTGATCGTTGAAAACTGTGTAGACTGTATGTACTGTATTATGCTGTAAGTACTATTATCTGATAAGTAAAGAATTAAGGATTCTACGTAGTAGTACATGGGGGTAGCAGATCTACGATGGTCTGAAAGTATCATCACAGAAGGAAGAACAGGGTTCTACGTCGACCCTATCATCAGATGTATTTCATATATATGTTTTGTTCGTTTTTTTCATTCAGTTTTACAGGGAAACAAAAACACAACTGTAGTCACACGGTATAATTATGTTTACAACACTAGACCACTTTACGGCATTATTTGCCGTAGAGTGTCATCCGGGTCTTTGCCAAAAATGAAAATAATGTATTTTTGTAAGGTATGATTGGCATATCGGTGCGGATAAGGCATTTGTTCTTGTATTAAAAGTTTTACATGCAGATGTGTGACGTAAAATCTTTTAATTTTATAACGAAATTTACGTTTCAGTTTCTACTTTTATACAGCATAATGAATTGCATTAACTTTTCCAAACATATTTCGAATGCGTAAACTTGTCGAAGATTTTTTGTTTGTTTTGTTTTGGTGTAATCAATTTTCGAATATTTTATATCCAGGGGTCAGTTATCAATGTTGCAGAGACATAGCTGTTCAGTACATTGTTGTATCAAATATCGACTATATAGTCATTTTATAATGATAGTCATTGAATTTTGTTTTGTTGAAAGTTTTTATAGTTTAAGAAAATAGATGTTAATGGCCAAGTGTTTCCTTTATCTGTCAATACATAAACATACACCTGCTGAAATTGGGCCTTCGTTTTAGTGTCTGAAGCAAATCGATGACAAAATAGGCGACATTAGCGATGCAGACATAACGAATCAATCTATGCTAATTTTTCACTAAAGGTCAATTACCTTGCGAACTGCAGGTTTAATTTATATGCAGCAAAAGTGGACATTCCTGCGCATGCGTTAGTGTCAAATCTGCTGACCGCAAAGGCAAGCCTTCAAAATGAAGTCGCTCAATGTCACACTAATGAACCCCTTTTCTGCCTCCACTAAGGAGAGTTCCACGATGGCGGATCATTTCATACTTCATTACTTGATTATTTTCCGGTTTATGTGAAGTGTATGGATCCAGTACTATTTGTCTTCTTGACTTCCGTCGTGGCAACGCGGCCATATTGACACCACCTGAATACAAAATTTGCTATTAATCTCCTTTATTTGGCATTGATAAAGAAAGACCACGACTGGCAGTTCAGGCGGGATGTTAAGGAATTCATCAATCAATAAAGTAAAGCAGTGGTCAGTACCGCTATGTGTGGCCGGAGTCGTGCACAATATGGCAGACACTTCATGATAATTGGTCGGAATATCACTAACAACAGAGCCTGGTGCAGGACGTTGTTTCCGGAATTTAATTTGCTTTCCCCTCCGAGGCGTTTACGTACGGATTATTAGTAAATCAAATCAAATAGAAAGATGTTCGGGAAGGTCCTTTGTATTTTTATGTTAGTAGTACTGTTAAGTCGTATAGTTGCCATACACTTTCTAAAATGTAATTTAGTAATATCATTAAGAAAAGAACACGCTCAGGTACGCCTAGCTCTGGGTTAGATTAACGCTGTACTAGTCTGGTACGCCTAGCTCTTTGTTAGATTAACGCTGTACTGGTCAGGTACGCCTAGCTCTTGGATAGATTAACGCTGTACTAGTCAGGTACGCCTAGCTCTGGGTTAGATTAACGCTGTACTGGTCTGGTAGGCCTAGCTCTGGGTTAGATTAACGCTGTCCTGGTCTGGTACGCCTAGCTCTGGGTTAGATTAACGCTGTACTAGTCTGGTACGCCAGGTGCTAACAAATACATGTACTTACATCTAGCTTTAATTGTCGTTGGGCCGTTTTGCAGATACAAAAAATCCATCAGCTTTTCTTAACCTAGTGACTTATAAAGGTAAATTCGAAAATTGATGACATTTTCATTCTTATTTAACGAAACAATTACATTTAACTTGCGACAGTATGGTAATGTGATGACTTTTGTTTTTTCAGTTGCCCGACTGCGTGCCTGCGGAACACGATGACAACGATGACAGCCATGATTGGAGGCCATTTTTGTGCAATCTTCATGCTAATAGCGGGTAATTATTAGTATTATCATGACGTCACAATTAGTAGACGAATTTCACGGTTTCTGTAACACAAATAACCACACTTATACCGTAGTTTTCAGTTAATAAACCCATGTTTACCACACTTATACCGTAGTTATCAGTTAATAAACCCATGTTTACCACACTTATTCGGTAGTTTTCAGTAAAAACACCCATATTTACCACACTAATACCGTAGTTTTCAGTGAAAACACCCATATTTACCACACTAACACCGTATTTTTTAGTGAAAACAACCATGTTTACCACACAAAATACCGTAGTCAGTAAAAAAAACCACCCATGTTTATCATTTAACTACCCAAGGTTTCAATGAATACACGTATGTTTATCACATTGATACCGTAGTTTTCAGTGAAAACACCCACACAATAATACCGTAGTTTTCAATGAAAACATCCATGTTTATCACACTTATTTCCTGGTTTAAGCTGATAATCCCATGTTTATAACATAAATACCGTAGTTTTCAGCAGATACACCCTTGGTTATCACATTATTACTATTTAGATTGCAGTTAATTTACCGATGTTTTCTTCACGTACGCCGCGTGATACTATGATTGATAGTTCGTGTGCCCGTGATATTAATATTTGTTTCAAACACCTGAAATCGGATGCGAAAAATAGTTGCAACACTACCATATTGCGCATGATTTATATGATATGTACAAAGTATCATGGGAAGACTGGGAAGTAAGCTTACCAAAAGCACTGAAAAGAAACAGGCATATATCAATTAAATCATTCGTTATAAAGATAATCAAACTAATGTAAAAAAAAAAAAAAAGCTCTTCGAAAGAATCCTGAGTATTTATTGAATCTCTGAATGAAACGCTCAACACAATTTCGGACAGAGATGCTAATGACATGCCGGTAGGAGGAATCAGGGCTGCTGTATCATGTTTCGGTCCATGCATCCAGGATAGATTGAAATTGATAACCATTTTAGATGTGTATTTTATGCTGGAGGGACATTATTAAAGTTATATAACATTTCTGTGACATCATTTTTAATCTTCTTTGGTGGCAGAGTTTTAACAACTTGTGCTTATCCTAATTATCTAGGGTTTATTTTCAAAAGAGATTATAATTGTGTCCCGCATTATAAGGCACCGATCTTATTAGCATCAAAACAAAAGAAGAATGACTTTGACCTTGCCGGTTTTTCAGTTGTGCAAAGTAGGATTAGTTTTGCACGTTAAATATGAATTACGAATATTTGCCTGAAGCATAATGGAAGCCTTATTAAAAAGGTTATTCGACTAGGAAGATGAAGGATTATTTTGGCCTATACAGCGCTCGCAGTTTTCATTTCACGATNCCCCCCCCCATACACTGTTCCCGTCTTTCCCGGCCCACGATGATATACGTTAGGTAAGGACCAAGCGTAATGATGAAGATAATATCAGTCTTTTCGTATTTTTTCAGGTTTGGACCTCGTTCTGAGCGACGTTCACGAGTATCGTTTAGTACGAGATTTGCTTAAGAATTACGAGAAGAGAATCATGCCGTCCCAGAATAGTTCTAAACCTTTAAATGTTAAGTTTGGTGTGGCGCTGGCCCAGATAATAGATGTGGTAAGTATAAAGCACAACACGTGAGCATGTGATGGTAAAACATGAGACGATTAAGTATGAGATGACAAAATACGTGATGTTGAAGTACGTGTGATGACAGGGTGAGACAAATGTCCAAGATCAATATTACGTTTTTCAAACGATTTATAATACAATTAAGTTTCCTATAACTTCCAGCATTAGTTTGTCGCCATACGTCTTTTAGAAGTAAATGGAAAGTGCACTTGAAAAAATACTGCCATATTGACTTAGGAGTTGCATTCACATTGGAATTGACTTATATACGAAACAATGCATATTGTTATGAAAAACCATGATGATGTTTGCCATTGATAGCAATTCCTTTTATTACTAGCATTAAAAACTAAACACTGGAATGTACAACAAGTTATGTCTCCCCAGACGATAAAATACAGTTGTATTAAAAGAATAACACCAGACGTTAAACATAGGTACGGTCAAATGTACAAAAAGTCACAATGAAGACGATAAACACAGAAAACCTTAAATGAACACAGAAATCCTAAAATGTGCCAATGTCAAAACCAGACGATAAATACAGAAATCCTAAAATGTGCCAAAAGCCACAACCAGACGATAAATACTAAAGTATTTATAATGATAACTTTGTGAATTCAGTTACCTCAGCTGACTGACTATTTCAGTATGTGATTTTTATTTCGAAGAATATTAACTCATCATTCCTCAGAATAATCTGGTAAGATCGTCAAAAAACAACATCCTTGAGATTCAAAAACTGAAGGAATGTTAGGATTGTCATCATGACGTGATTTACTTTGATATCCTTGTTGGCATCCTCTTTGATTTTTGTCTTTCATTGAAGGTCTTTTTGTGTAGAATGTATTTTTTTTTTATCGACTGCTTTTGTGCGTGACGCTTTGCTTCTTTTTCTTCGTATTTATGTACCTCAAAAGTTTGACTTGTTTTCAGAAAGTTTTCTAACTGTACCGCACATTCTCGACACACTAAAAGGGATACATAGATAAACTCGTTTGACTGTAATACGTACTCTTGGTACAATATGAAAAGGATAGGCTTATAAGGTGAGATATTTAATTGCGCTTTGAATAGGTCGTATATTTTACGGGATATACAATTTCAGGATATATGTTAAAGCAGAAATAACGCCAATTATTTTTCATTTGGGATTGATCAATAGTTATACACAACACACTTAAGTTCATGGGGACACTTCCTGTAGCAGATTGTTTGTTTTGCCTCAATTGGAATATGCGTGCGAAGCGTGGGATGGTTACTCTCAAACAGATCTTACTTGTTTTCACTGGTTCAGCTTGAAGTAGCAAGTATTATTACTGGCTGACTTTCTATTTCAAGTATATTTTTTTTATATATATATATCAAGAGTCACAACTTGAACCTGTATCAGAAAGAAGAAAGATATAATAACAAAAATAATGAAAAATATTACTAAAATGAATAAATAATGATAAATTATTATCTCAACAACAGCAAATACCCTTTTGTAAACTTTGTAATCTTCTTTTGTTTCTAAAGTAGGTAATCCCAACAGCTACAATGTGAAAAAAAAAACGAAACTTACCTATTCCTAATTTTCGGTTGTCTAATTAATTCCAATTATTATTCCATTTACTGTAATATTACGGAGTGCAGACGTTCAAAACGCAGTTTTCAATCATTAATTCAACATAAACATGGTCAGTTGTTGCTCAATTGTACTCTTTTGTTTCTATTTCTTCTTTCCGATCGTGAACGTTCCATTTCTTGATAGCGACATCCTTGCTTCCCTACTTATGGTGTTAATATGTACAGGCTGTTTCAGTCTCAAAAGCTTACTCCGAATATCCTGACTTAACTGATGGATGTCAATTGCTGACGTACATGTACAAACTACAATAATGGGTTTCCAAAGATGCAGGATGATAAAGACTGTGAACAAGTGTCATGGTTGCCTTTAGAATCTCACAGGGAAATATGCTTTTCCTTTGTGCGATGTGAAGGTCGACGTTTTTGATTTTGCTCATTAGAATGCCTTGTGGGTTTTTTTCACTACCCGAGTTCACGATGTGATAATGTGATGTTACTAGACTTTGAATCAGGTTTACATCTCTTTGTACTTTGCAAGGGTCTCCGCGTAAATCTTGCCTTTGTTCATATGTTGCCCTAGTTTTATCGATTTTTATCGTGTTGTTTATTGAAAGTTTGAAGTAATTTTACGTATGACTCAAAAAGCATCATCAGCGACCCAACGTGTGTTTGTGGAAATGATATAATGCTGTAATATACTATGTTATTGTATGTTTAGAAAAGTTCAAGTTTTGATTGGAAATATTTGTCGTTATTTCAATATTACACTTTATGTTCTTCTTTGTGGTTCTCCGAAGAAGTCTGACGAGAAAAAACGGGAAGAGGGAACATTATTCAATATTGTTCATACCCTATTCGCGAAAATCTATACTGTAACGATTTCAAGACTTGTAATATACAATCATAATCATTGTCCTTTTTCTCCTTTTTTTTCCCTTTCCTTAAATTACCTGCTATATACACTTTCTTAATTTTGCCATGATTTATGTTTTATGAAAACTGTTTTGAATTGTTTATCTGAAATACAATGCCTTGAACCGGATTCTGTGTGTGGTTTAACATATAAATGTGTTTGAATTATACGCATAAACTTACGACCAGACCGTAATCGCCAAAACGTACAAATTGTCTCAAACAAAAGATAAACAAATAAACACTAGAATGAGCACATAAGCATTCTCAAGCACATCAATCCTTAACAAAACGATAAAAAAATATCATCAAGTGCATGAAAAGTCACAGCAATCGATAAGCAGAGGACCAAGCGATGAACACAGAAGCATTCGAATGCAGATCAATCCTTAAGCAGACCATAGGCACAGAAATACTCGAATGCATACAACTCCTCAACCAACCGATAAACAAACAAATATTCAATTGCATGAAAAGTCACAGTCACCGATAAGCAGAGAACCAAGTGATAAAATAGAAACACTCGAATGCACATCAATTCTAAACCAGGGGATAAACACAGAAGCATTCGAATGCACATAAACCTTTACCAGACATACGATATACACAGAAACACTCGAATGCAAACCAATCCTTAACCAAATGATAAATATAGAATTACTCAATTGCACGAAAATTCAAAGCAACCGATAAGCAGAGAACAAAGGGATATAAACAGAAACACTCGAATGCACTTCAATTCTTAATCAAACGATAAACACAGAAACACTCGAACGCACAGCAATCCTTAACCAGACGATAAACAAAGCACGAAAAGTACAAACAACCGATAAAAAGAGAACCAAGCGATCAACACAGACACACTTGAAAGGACAGCAATCCTACCTGACAATATACACAGCATATTTAATCCGTACAGATGTCACACCGTAATGACAAATACAGAGATATATAAAAATCACATTGTGAAGCCAGAGACATTCGATGATTCGATATGCAGTTGTGTATGATTTTTATTACAATAAACATAAATTCATTATTCCTCGGATTAATCTCTGGCAACACCATCCTTAGAAACAAAATAGATGTGATCGAAATTCCTAAACTGAAGGAATGCTATGGTTATTTACAACTAGAGGGATAGAATTCTTGGCCTTGCTTTAAGAAAGTTTTTCGACTATAATGTACCTTCTCGACAGTCGACACTCTCAAGGGTATACGTAGACAAGAGTTGGCTATAATACATACCCTGGGTACAATATGAACAGCATTATAATATATGGCAAGAGGTTTAAGTGCTCTTTGAATGGGTCGTAGATACCAAAATCAAGAGTTACAAAAGTTAAAATGCATTTTACGGGATATAATATTTGAAAAACTTCTTTTTAAAGAAATAATGGCAACATTTAACATTTGAAATTTAGAAATAATTAAACAGTGTTCATGATATATGGCAGATACGTTAAGCACTTTTGGCCCCTATTTGTTATTAAAAAAGTGATAAAAACGACAGTTACAGCTTGAGGCGATGTTTACACACGCTCTGAAAGTCAGAGAACAGCCTAAACATCTATTATCTAGAAATAAACAGGCGGTTAGCGCTTCCTTGAAATGGTATAGAGAGCATAAGGGACTAGCTAAGTATTGACATTTTAGTACGGCTGTTGCAACGGTGTCATCTGAAACAGTTGAAATGTCTACTGGTCATATGTGTTGTCTCACAGGTTATCATTGCTTTACAGTAATGATTATGGTCGTGTCTGACACGGTTTCCGTCCCTGTGAAACAATATGATTATATCATTATTGAGACGACGCATGCCTTGCCTATCCGTTCATCTTCCCAGCTCGTGATGGACATGTAACAGAACGCAGTTATTGTATGAACAGTGCAAAACTCCAAAGAGTTAAAATGCTACACTAAAATATCACTGCCTACGATGTAATATATATGTTACCCTAAAATAGCATTAATTGAACACTCTAAATTTTACTACATTATAAACTATTTTTGTAATAAAACAAACGTTTATTTAGTACTATATAATCATTGAGCACTGTAAAGTCAGTACCATGTACCACGTATTGCACTAGAACACTTTTTATTGGACGTAATTGAATACGTACAACACTAAAAATGTATTCATTGAGCACTTTGTACTTCTGACTACACTAAAATAGAATTAATCGAGTACTTCAATTTAACTAAATAGCATTAATTGAGTGTTACCTACTGTCAGTATGCGACACATACTTTCAATACCAGCGTCAGGAGACATTATTGGGCCTCGTGTAGTATCCCATATCGGTTACATGTCACAACTGATTCACTATTTAGTATCAGTTCATCCCTGGTGTAAGGTATAGAAAACGTCACTCACACCACTGGGATTCGATGTTGAGCAGATACTCATTGTCTTAGGCTGTGAAATACTTTGTAATTTATGTAAGGACGGACTACATTTTTACGCGGTAGCGATAGTATTGAAGGGGTCATTATCATTTGAGGCCGTAGGCGGAATACTTGCAGTTTTTAGCAAATTTGACTCATATTTAAGACAAGTCTGGTTCAAACACATGTCTTCCAGATAATATGTGCGAACTTGATCCGGTCGGATATTCTTGCCAATTTGATCGTACGTAGCTGTACATGTCTTGATTACATTTCGATTCTACGTATTGCAAATGTTAACACTCAACGGGTTTCAATTGATGATCAGCTCAATACGTAGGTGACACTTCAATGTGTTAACCTTAGTCATTCCGAGCATATTACTCGTACTTCCTTGTGAGGGTAAGCCGGACTTCCTTGTAACGTTATGTTGGGAGGTAGAACACGTTCTCCTCCTGCCTTGATCCACCCTTACAAAGGTGACTGAGTTCCTTATCAACAGGTACATATATACCATCTCTCCTACAACAAGACGCATGTTTTTGTAACGCTTTTGTATTAGCTTCAAACAATATTAATGGGGAGAAAAAATCATTTGTGAAAACGAGTATGTACTGATATATATTGTTAACTATTCGAAGAAACAGAAACGTTAAATCTTTTACAAAGAGCATTTGAAAGTGTATCCATCTTGTATTCGTCTGTCATTGTTTTAATGATGACTAAATACTTTACGTCATGTGTGAAAGATGTGTCCCTGGTGTACATTACAAATTCATTGTTTTATGTTTCAGGATGAGAAGAACCAAATAATAACCACGAATTGTTGGCTAAATTTGGTAAGTATTAATTACCGGGGCGTGATAGTCGCACTAATTATATTGTAATTGTCATCTGTCAGCGGGGCTCTGGAGGAGTGTTATTTAGGTGCTCGAATGATGTGTTACGTAATGCTATTTGAGTCAAAGAGGCACACAGATGATGCGTAAGGAAATGATCTTCGAGTCTGTGAGGCGCTCAAATGATGTGTAAAGAAATGATATTTGAGTCAAAGAGGCGCTGAATTATGTGAATAGAAATAATCTTAGAGTTAGAGAGGCGCGGAATTATGTGAAAAGTAATGATAATCGAGTAAGAGAGGCGCTTAAATGATGTGTAAAAATGATGTCTGAGTCAAAGAGGCGCTCGAAGGATGCGTAAAGAAATTAAATTTGAGTTAAAGAGGCACACGAATGATGCGTAAAGAAATGACATTTTAGTCAAAGAGGGGCTCTAATAAAGCGTAAAGAAATGATATTTGAGTCAAAGAGGCGCTCAAATAAAGCGTAAAGAATGATGTCTGAGTCAAAGAGGCGCTGAAATAATGTGTAGAAAAATAAAAGCTGTGTCAGAGAGGCGCACGAATGATGTCTAAAAACTGGCTTTGTCGTACTTCCTCACGTGACCGTACTTCTATAGTGATAACACAAAGACATCCTCCAATGACATTAACAGGCTCAATAATCAATTCAACAACACAAAGTCAAATGTTTGGCTACCGCAGTACCAGAACTAGAGGACTTGGGATGCTGAACGTTAGAAATACGGAAAACCGTCATTTGTAGAGTTATAATGTGAATGAAATTGGTATGCTTTTTAGTATAACATTTTATGTTATTCCGATAGATGCCGAAACTATCTTTTAACACTTCATTTAGGATAAGATGTTTTCTTTCGGTAGTCATGTAATAATCTCCAAGAACAAATACTTTACTTTAATCAAGTTGTGTCCTTAATAAAAACATCTAATGTTGATCTCCTTGGTATCATTGCGGGGTCATAATCGTGTTCTCATATGGTGCCTGTGTTGTTAAAAATAGTTTCTATAGCAACATACGATAGGTCGTAGTCTTCGCTATAGTAACAGGAATTATAGAAGTGTCAGTGTTCCCTTTGTCACCTCCCACACCGGCTGTCAATCATCCAAGCCCCGCTTGTCGTTCGATTGTGTTCCTCCTGGAAGTATTGTATGGTAATCTCTATATCATGTTGATAGTCATGTCAAACGTACTATATGACGAGCGCTGCAGCACGTGCAATTCCACGTGCAGCGTGATTAATAAAGATGTGTCAAATACATTTGGATTTCTCAGAAACTATGCTAATATATCAAAATACCGTAAAACTGTAGTGGTTTTATAACTAACGACGCTATAATCATGTTAGGATTCGAATATGCATAATTTGCAGATATTTCACTAAAATGGCGCTATTGAATTCTGTTCTGAATAAATGTTTTACCAGCAATTTGACTAATACAGTTTAATCGTTAAATGCTTAAATGTCATTCAAGTTGTTTCTGTAATAGCGATATAGTCATTCAGCGGATTAGATGTCCCTTTCTAACTTTATCATAGACAAATCATTCTCTCCGTTGCTTAACTATCAATTTTCCGTTGAAATATTATTACACTCTTGTCAAATCGACTCGCTTGTTTTTATCTCTCCATGATGAACAGCAAATACGTAAATGCTCTGTTGTATAACCGTAATAAATTCAGGACAAGGGTACCAACACTTTAACAATACCATAACCACTGTCACTATTAATATGTAATAAAAAAATATATTTCGATGCCTATTACAGAATTAGTTGTTTGAAATGTAAATGTTTGAAAACAGCCATCAAATAAATCCATCACACTATCTATATGGGAGTCTACTTTTATATGCCAATGCCAAGCCCATACTTCACCGATGATTTTATATGAACAGCACCAAAACGAGACTATAATTTATGTTCCGCACATTCTATGAAAAATTAGCCTGGAGGAAATACTTAATTTGAATGGGGAAGTTTCTTTAAGACAGAAAAAAACTTGTTTGGTGTCTAAGGAGAATTCTCAATCTCAACAAAGCCTTAGTAAAACTCTTCATTGGTATTAAAACTAATGAAATGATACCATTTACCCTCAAATGTAGCCCGCATATAACAGTTCATTGACTAAGCATTTATAAGCAAAATAGCAAAAGAAACCCATAAATACTCAGAAACACAATCCATGGACGATTTGAAAATACAACAATAACGAAAACGAAAACAAAATCGAAAAACAGTGAAGACAAACAAACACCAAAGGGAAAATGCCATTAACCCCATACAAAGAGCAAAATATCGTACTAGATATTGTACTAGATATTGTACTAGATATTGATATTGTACTAGATACTGTACTAGATATTGTACACTTGATATTGTACTAGATATTGTACTAGATATTGATATTGTACTAGATATTGTACTAGATATTGTACTAGATATTGATATTGTACTAGATATTGTAATTGATATTGTACTATATATTGATATTGAACTAGATATTGTACTAGATATTGATATTGTACTAGATATTGTACCAGATATTGTACACTAGATATTGTACTAGATATTGTACTAGATATTGATATTGTACTAGATATTGTACTAGATATTGATATTGTACTAGATATTGTACTAGATATTGATATTGTACTAAATATTGTACTAGATATTGTACTAGATATTGATTTTGTACTAGATATTGATATTGTACTAGATATTGATATTGTACTAGATATTGTACTAGATATTGATATTGTACTTGATATTGTACTAGATATTGTACTAGATATTGATATTGTACTAGACATTGATATTGTACTAGATATTGATATTGTACTAGATATTGATATTGATATTGTACTAGTTATTGTACTAGATGTAGATATTGTACTACAGGATATTGTACTAGATATGCAGTACTCGTTTATGTTAAGGAAAACATGCAGTTAGGATAGATCACTCTTAGTGTACATGGTTTTAATCACACAATTATATACCAAGGATAGAAACAGTGACCGTAGATTGTCCAAGCGTAGTCTGAACTATCTCTGGTAGAACACTATGCGTACGTATTAAATGGACTCGTCTAAGAAAATGCTAACATCGTTTCTACGAAACCTCTTTTGTGAACTGAAACAAATTGAATTGCGTGTTTATAAACTATTTTATTTTCCTAAATTGGAACATAACATTGTTATCTGCACACAGTTCTGCCCTTTCGTTCTGCTTATTCCTTTTTGCTGCTTCAAATATGTTTACTCTTAATGTCAAGATAAACCAAATGTATTTCTTTTGTACATCTGAAAGCGCAAACTTAACAATTCCGTAAAAAATGATATTTCATTAAATTACTTTAATTTCCTGATTTGATGATACCTTATTATTGTTACCGATGCAAAATGTGTTTATTTCACAACATTCTATCAAGGTGTTATTGTGGCACATGGCAGACAATTTACTGGATCTGCTGGTTTGGAACTCTTTGTGATTTGCGAAGCTTGGCATGATAATTTAGGGCAAACTCACGAGGTGATATGATTCATACATTCATGTAAACATAACAAGTCAATCAATCCTGTCTGTAAGCATTCGTAACATTCCTTAATGTGCTATTATTTCATCCAGTCCGACACTCTCCTGTCCTGGTAATATGTGATGGTTCGCGTGAAGTCATACGTCGTAGGTACTTACGTACTTACGATCTTATTCAAAATTGAAAGAAAAAATGATACAAGTCATTTTGAAGAATGACTTTTAATATTTTGTTCTTAATAACACATCTAAATCAAAACTAAAGTCATATTTCAAAACTCAAAGTTGCATTACAAGTATACAAACTAACATCTTCTGGTTTTTTTTATTAAGGGCAGGAGATCTCTGACTTATAACTTCTATATTGAAAGCGTAATACAGAGCCTTACCCCAAACATTTTCTTTACGTTTTTAAAATGTTCACTTAGTAATACTACCAGCATTATATTTCAACTGCATTGTTAGTAACGCCTTGTTGGTAAGAAACTGACAACATAAAATAGCGATCACATACTGGTCTTCGCCAGCAATTTCTGATCAATTAGTGAGGTTTTGATAATGCAACAGAAATGTAAAATTTCTGTGGCATTATCATAAACTCACTAATTGATCAGAAATGGCGATATTTAATAGCGATTAAAGACTCCTCCTCGTCAGTTATAGCAGTTCCATTATTGTTGGCTCAATTATTGGTAAGATTGAAAACCAGTAATAGATTCCACAGTTACGTCAGTTTATTACGTTGTATACTCATATCAAGGTTACCTAAATATCGCGCTATATCAAACACATTGGACTCCTAACCTTTACCAATCACTGTTTTTTTCCCTACAGTTGTAATGTGTCAGCTACCCCAAAGGGTTAAGATATAAAATTATTTTATAAATACGGGCTTTCGCTGAGTATAGGGAGTTAAATGTCACTTGGTTATCTAATTAAAAGCCTGTCTGAAGTATTGTAAGTTTAAATGTCACGGTATCTAGGAATGCCCTAAGTATCAGGAATTTACATATCACTTGTATCTCTGCTCCAGGAACTGTGCCTGCATTCATAAAACTGTTCTCGTGATCAAATTGAGATTCTGTGCTCTTGCTCAATTTCTTGTTCCAGTGATCAATAAATAAAATATTACATCGGAAGAATTCATGAAGAGACTTCGAACAGAAAGCTGTTTAAAATGTTTGTAATATTTTGACAGTGATTTAAGCGAGTAAAAATGAAGCTGGTTCGAGCACAGATTCCATGCTTGCGCATGAGCAAGGTTCCATGAATACAGGTCCTATTCTAAGTTTCCATACTCAAAAAGATTCTCCTGAGTATCAGGTACGTGCATACCTCAGTTGTTTCCCCTCTAAAAGTAATTGCCGTGTGTATCAGGAGTTTGCGTCTCACAGTGGTTTCTCTACTTAAAAAGATTGCAGTGTGTATCAGGAGTTTGAATCTCACAGTTGTTTCTCTACTATAAAAGATTGTAGTATGTATTAGGAGTTTGAATCTCACAGTTGTTTCTCTACTCAAAGTGATTGCAGTGTGTATCAGGAGTTTCCATCTCACAGTTGGTTCCCTACTCAAAGTGATTGTAGTGTGTATCAGTAGTATGCACTTCAATTTTGTTTCTCTACTCAAAGTGATTGTAGTGTGTATGAGGAGTTTACATCTCACAGTTGTTTCTCTACTTAAAGTGATTGTAGTGTGTATCAGGAGTGTATATCTCACAGTTGTTTCACTACTCAAAGTGATTGTAGTGTGTATCAGGAATTTACATCTCACAGTTGTTTCTCTACTCAAAGTGATTGTAGTGTGTATCAGTAGTATGCATTTCAATTTTGTTTCTCTACTCAAAGTGATTGTAGTGTGTATGAGGAGTTTACATCTCACAGTTGTTTCACTACTTTAAGTGATTGTAGTGTGTATCAGGAGTGTATATCTCACAGTTGGTTCCCTACTCAAAGTGATTGTAGTGTGTATCAGGAGTTGCATCTCACAGTTGTTTCGCTACTCAAAGTGATTGTAGTGTGTATCAGGAGTTTGCATCTCACAGTTGTTTCTCTACACCTAAAGTGAGTGTAGTATGTATCAGGAGTTTCCATCTCACAGTTGGTTATCTACTCAAAGTGATTGTAGTGTGTATCAGGAATTTACATCTCACAGTTGTTTCTCTACCTAAAGTGAGTGTAGTGTGTATCAGGAGTTTGCATCTCACAGTTGTTTCTCTACACCTAAAGTGAGTGTAGTGTGTATCAGGAGTTTACCTCTGACAGTTGTTTTTCTACACTTAAAGTGAGTGTAGTGTGTATCAGGAGTTTGCATCTCACAGTTGTTTCTCTACACCTAAAGTGAGTGTAGTGTGTATCAGGAATTTACATCTCACAGTTGTTTCTCTACCTAAAGTGATTGTAGTGTGTATCAGGAATTTACATCTCACAGTTGGTTATCTACTCAAAGTGATTGTAGTGTGTATCAGGAATTTACATCTCACAGTTGGTTATCTACTCAAAGTGATTGTAGTGTGTATCAGGAATTTACATCTCACAGTTGGTTATCTACTCAAAGTGATTGTAGTGTGTATCAGGAATTTACATCTCACAGTTGGTTATCTACTCAAAGTGATTGTAGTGTGTATCAGGAATTTACATCTCACAGTTGGTTATCTACTCAAAGTGATTGTAGTGTGTATCAGGAATTTACATCTCACAGTTGGTTATCTACTCAAAGTGATTGTAGTGTGTATCAGGAATTTACATCTCACAGTTGGTTATCTACTCAAAGTGATTGTAGTGTGTATCAGGAATTTACATCTCACAGTTGGTTATCTACTCAAAGTGATTGTAGTGTGTATCAGGAATTTACATCTCACAGTTGGTTATCTACTCAAAGTGATTGTAGTGTGTATCAGGAATTTGCATCTCACAGTTGTTTCTCTACCTAAAGTGAGTGTAGTGTGTATCAGGAGTTTACATCTCACAGTTGTTTCTCTACTCAAAGTGATTGTAGTGTGTATCAGGAGTTTACATCTCACAGTTGTTTCTCTACTCAAAGTGATTGTAGTGTGTATCAGGAGTTTACATCTCACAGTTGTTTCTCTACTCAAAGTGATTGTAGTGTGTATCAGGAGTTTACATCTCACAGTTGTTTCTCTACCTAAAGTGAGTGTAGTGTGTATCAGGAGTTTACATCTCACAGTTGTTTCTCTACTCAAAGTGATTGTAGTGTGTATCAGGAGTTTACATCTCACAGTTGTTTCTCTACTCAAAGTGATTGTAGTGTGTATCAGGAGTTTACATCTCACAGTTGTTTCTCTACTCAAAGTGATTGTAGTGTGTATCAGGAGTTTACATCTCACAGTTGTTTCTCTACTCAAAGTGATTGTAGTGTGTATCAGGAGTTTACATCTCACAGTTGTTTCTCTACCTAAAGTGAGTGTAGTGTGTATCAGGAGTTTACATCTCACAGTTGTTTCTCTACTCAAAGTGATTGTAGTGTGTATCAGGAGTTTACATCTCACAGTTGTTTCTCTACTCAAAGTGATTGTAGTGTGTATCAGGAGTTTACATCTCACAGTTGTTTCTCTACTCAAAGTGATTGTAGTGTGTATCAGGAGTTTACATCTCACAGTTGTTTCTCTACTCAAAGTGATTGTAGTGTGTATCAGGAGTTTACATCTCACAGTTGTTTCTCTACCTAAAGTGAGTGTAGTGTGTATCAGGAGTTTACATCTCACAGTTGTTTCTCTACTCAAAGTGATTGTAGTGTGTATCAGGAGTTTACATCTCACAGTTGTTTCTCTACTCAAAGTGATTGTAGTGTGTATCAGGAGTTTACATCTCACAGTTGTTTCTCTACTCAAAGTGATTGTAGTGTGTATCAGGAGTTTACATCTCACAGTTGTTTCTCTACTCAAAGTGATTGTAGTGTGTATCAGGAGTTTACATCTCACAGTTGTTTCTCTACCCAAAGTGAGTGTAGTGTGTATCAGGAGTTTACATCTCACAGTTGTTTCTCTACTCAAAGTGATTGTAGTGTGTATCAGGAGTTTACATCTCACAGTTGTTTCTCTACTCAAAGTGATTGTAGTGTGTATCAGGAGTTTACATCTCACAGTTGTTTCTCTACTCAAAGTGATTGTAGTGTGTATCAGGAGTTTACATCTCACAGTTGTTTCTCTACCTAAAGTGAGTGTAGTGTGTATCAGGAGTTTACATCTCACAGTTGTTTCTCTACTCAAAGTGATTGTAGTGTGTATCAGGAGTTTACATCTCACAGTTGTTTCTCTACTCAAAGTGATTGTAGTGTGTATCAGGAGTTTACATCTCACAGTTGTTTCTCTACTCAAAGTGATTGTAGTGTGTATCAGGAGTTTACATCTCACAGTTGTTTCTCTACCTAAAGTGAGTGTAGTGTGTATCAGGAGTTTACATCTCACAGTTGTTTCTCTACTCAAAGTGATTGTAGTGTGTATCAGGAGTTTACATCTCACAGTTGTTTCTCTACTCAAAGTGATTGTAGTGTGTATCAGGAGTTTACATCTCACAGTTGTTTCTCTACTCAAAGTGATTGTAGTGTGTATCAGGAGTTTACATCTCACAGTTGTTTCTCTACCTAAAGTGAGTGTAGTGTGTATCAGGAGTTTACATCTCACAGTTGTTTCTCTACTCAAAGTGATTGTAGTGTGTATCAGGAGTTTACATCTCACAGTTGTTTCTCTACTCAAAGTGATTGTAGTGTGTATCAGGAGTTTACATCTCACAGTTGTTTCTCTACTCAAAGTGATTGTAGTGTGTATCAGGAGTTTACATCTCACAGTTGTTTCTCTACCTAAAGTGAGTGTAGTGTGTATCAGGAGTTTACATCTCACAGTTGTTTCTCTACTCAAAGTGATTGTAGTGTGTATCAGGAGTTTACATCTCACAGTTGTTTCTCTACTCAAAGTGATTGTAGTGTGTATCAGGAGTTTACATCTCACAGTTGTTTCTCTACTCAAAGTGATTGTAGTGTGTATCAGGAGTTTACATCTCACAGTTGTTTCTCTACTCAAAGTGATTGTAGTGTGTATCAGGAGTTTACATCTCACAGTTGTTTCTCTACCTAAAGTGAGTGTAGTGTGTATCAGGAGTTTACATCTCACAGTTGTTTCTCTACTCAAAGTGATTGTAGTGTGTATCAGGAGTTTACATCTCACAGTTGTTTCTCTACTCAAAGTGATTGTAGTGTGTATCAGGAGTTTACATCTCACAGTTGTTTCTCTACTCAAAGTGATTGTAGTGTGTATCAGGAGTTTACATCTCACAGTTGTTTCTCTACTCAAAGTGATTGTAGTGTGTATCAGGAGTTTACATCTCACAGTTGTTTCTCTACCTAAAGTGAGTGTAGTGTGTATCAGGAGTTTACATCTCACAGTTGTTTCTCTACTCAAAGTGATTGTAGTGTGTATCAGGAGTTTACATCTCACAGTTGTTTCTCTACTCAAAGTGATTGTAGTGTGTATCAGGAGTTTACATCTCACAGTTGTTTCTCTACTCAAAGTGATTGTAGTGTGTATCAGGAGTTTACATCTCACAGTTGTTTCTCTACTCAAAGTGATTGTAGTGTGTATCAGGAGTTTACATCTCACAGTTGTTTCTCTACCCAAAGTGAGTGTAGTGTGTATCAGGAGTTTACATCTCACAGTTGTTTCTCTACTCAAAGTGATTGTAGTGTGTATCAGGAGTTTACATCTCACAGTTGTTTCTCTACTCAAAGTGATTGTAGTGTGTATCAGGAGTTTACATCTCACAGTTGTTTCTCTACTCAAAGTGATTGTAGTGTGTATCAGGAGTTTACATCTCACAGTTGTTTCTCTACCTAAAGTGAGTGTAGTGTGTATCAGGAGTTTACATCTCACAGTTGTTTCTCTACTCAAAGTGATTGTAGTGTGTATCAGGAGTTTACATCTCACAGTTGTTTCTCTACACCTAAAGTGTCAGGAGTTTGCATCTCACAGTTGTTTCTCTACTCAAAGTGATTGCAGTGTGTATCAGGAGTTTACATCTCACAGTTGTTTCTCTACCTAAAGTGTCAGGAGTTTGCATCTCACAGTTGTTTCTCTACTTAAATAGATTGTTGTGTGTATCAGGAGTTTATATTTCACAGTTGTTTCTCTACTCAAAAAGATTTCTCTAGCTCAGTGCCTCTCCTATGTAGCAAGATGTTCCGAACTTTCCAAACGTTCCGAATAGATCTCCCCTGATGACTTACACTTACTTCACGTAATCAGGATTTCATATCATGAATTTTTGAGGATACGCTTTGGTAATATAACGATCGACATTCTGAAGTGATTTTTATTTTGTTATAATTATTTACTTTTTTTTTTTTCGATAACAGACATGGTTACGGAGTCTGACATCGTTAGTTACAAACAAAATGTCCCGCAGGTACAATAAATGTGCCATGCCATCACCGCCAGTGTTACTCTTCTACTTAACCGTTTTAAAGCCCCATGTTTTATAGCGTTCATTTGTCTCCCCTTTTTATTGTTGTTCAGTTGTGCATTAGGCCATACTTGGTTTAACATATCTGGAGGTTGGTCGTTAAGGTTTCAAAATGGTTCCTTGATTCTTTTTGTAATTTGAATTCAATAAAACATTCATAAAAATCGAGATACGGCCGTCTCGATGTTCCAATTGCATCTGTTTTAGTAACTACATGAGTTTAAGTATATTAAAGGGAGGAAACTGTTTCCAAACCAAACAAACATGATTATTAATCCGGACGTCACGGTCAACCTGGCTCTGTGTGGAACATATTGATTTCTCTATATGGTAGTAAAGTTGATAGAACTTAAAATTACTTAACTTGAAATAACAGAATTGTACACACAAATCATTGTTAACGACCATCGTGGGTCACTAGAATTAAGGTCACGTGTCCTTTTGTCTTCTGTTTATGATACGCTGATGTGATATCGCGGACGTTGGTTAATGATAAATAAAGAAATTCCTCACTGTTCCTATTTATAGAAGTTTAATATACATCATAACGAATGCGCCCATTATAGGCTACACGTTACAACACATTAATCAAGTCCATTACCACGCATGTGGAGACACATATGAAGTGTCGTCCTCTCAGGAGGAAAGTACAGAATAAAGAGATGGTTTGCTTTCAGAGCAGTGGCAGTATAGTGGAGAATGGCGTGATTGAGCGTCAATTAATGCAGCGTTAGGATAATAAATATTTCCAGTAACTCGTAATTTGGAAGTATCATAAAATACTATGTATTTCTATAACTGAGTTAAATATCCACGTATCACACATGTGGACAATAAAACAAGCTATTTTCATAATTCAACAATTTCTAATTTGTGAAAAGAGCTAATAAATTAAATTAAGTAAAGAGCTTCCAGGGAAGGTCGCGTTCGAGAAGGATGTTTGCCGCCAGGGAATGTTGCGTTTGAGAAGGATGTTTGCCACCAGGGAGGGTCGCGTTTGAGAAGGATTATTTGTTTCAAGGAAGGGGCGAGTTTGAAAAGGATTATTTGCTTCAAGGGAAGGTTGCGTTGGGGGAGGGATTAAGTATCCCTAGAGGGTCGTGTCTGGGAAGGATGCTAGTTTCCATAGGGGTTCGCTCAGCGAGGAAGGTTGTAATCTTCTAGAAAGGGTCGCGTTTGGGAACAGTGTTTGCTTTCAAGGAGAGTTGCGATTGGAGAGGGTGTAAGCTTCTGGGGACGGTCGCTTTTAGGGAGGATGGAAGCTTTAAGGAAGCGTTGCGTTATAGTATGATGTGCATGTAGTTTGTAGGATAGCTCGTGCTGATGGAGTTTGTTTACCGTGGAATATTATTCAAGGGAGATGGTATTAGCTTATAAAGATATAGTTTTTCGTCTCAATTTGCGCGTTTTAAGCTCTCTTTCAGTACTTGGTTTAAAACGTTCTTAAATTCTCCTGTCCTGTCCATGCCTCCCCTGAATTTACTGTGTCAACTACTCCTAAAATGATCCTCTAGATTACAAACATTCATCAATCCTCATGTTTCGAATTTTCCTGGATTCTTTATAGTTCCAAACACTCGTAAATCCTAATACTTTTAACTCCCCTTAATTTCCCTGTTCTGAGCGCTCTTTAATGCCTTTGTTTATAGTTCTATTCCATACTTTACATGCTGTTCGGTTTCCTCTCACATCCCCCTCTTTGGACCCCGGAATGAGATGTGTATTGCCACGTACTACAAGATACATTTGTCAACATTACCATTAATTCTAACAAAAAAGGAAAACCGGATCCATTATGGATTCCGGAAGTTGAGAATGACTATTCGTATTCAGTGTTCTTCTACTTAAAATAAGATTGATAACCCGAACAAATCTAAAAGTCATATTTATTTGAGTATAAGATGTCGCCATAATGGTGAAATAGCAGCGCGAAATGTACGAGACAAAAGCCCGCCCAGGAAATCAATGTTTGGCGGAGAGATGCGTTTTATGTGTACAATTGTTCATGTTTAGTTTCTGAGAAATATTTCGATGTGTTCGGAATCATTGACATGCACGATCAGCATATTAAATGTGATTATAAAATATGTCAGGATGCATTGTTTATTCACACAAATGAGGGTGATATAACTTACAGCCATATTTGGACCTAAACTAATGTGTTCAGAGTAATTTTACATGTCTTAGGTGTTTAGATCGGTAAAACACGACACCCCCAATGATCATATATACGAGAAGGGTGGAAAGTGTAGGTCCAAAAATAGCTGTATCAAATTATCAGGTACCTGTGCCCTGTCGTACCTAACTGTTAGTGCTAATATACAATATTTACATGTCTCCCTTATTCAGCTTAGTAAACTCTGACTGCGTATAAATTAGCGTATACGCAGGGAAAAAGGCTCGGTCGATTGATACTTGTTTCAAATATGGCATCGTTCACGCTTCAGCGAGATAATAGTCCAGTGACAACCAATGCTTGGTTCCTTCAACATCTAGATACATATATCCGGGATACACTATGCTGACAAAGTTCTTATTCCATGGATACACATTCAAATATCTTTGGCGAAAACGTAAACAATGGCGGCTTCGCTCCGAAACATTCGACCGCGTCACTCCCTGAGCAGTGTGTCAATGAGCGTACAAGACAACAGTTGTAATGAATACAAATATTCAAAAGGCTTCTCACATTGCTTAATTTAAACTTTAAAAGCTATGAAAGGAAGACAAATAATGTTAGTCACGGTGAATTTTCTTAATTTAATCATATTTTGGTGTAGATTCACTAGGACTATTTTATCATAAAAACCCGGCTACCGTAGTTACCATCGTAGCAACTCGCTTCAACTGTTGGTTTTGCTTATTGTATCATTTAAAACAATTTTTGGATGTAAATATAAGGATTGACCTTCATTTTGACGACGTATACGGTAGTATGAAGGCAGTTGGCAACGCACATATTCTTTATGACGCGCACTATAAAATATGTTCGTTGCTAACTGCATTCATACTAGAGTATACGCCGTCAAAATGAAGGGCAGTCCTTAAATGTATCCAATACCGTTAGATACAAAGTACACAACTAACAGATGTGAATGCTTAGTCACGTGGATAAAGCAATTAATACAACTAAATCAGTTATAATCGCAATCAGGCTTCCATTCAGAGCCGGGTTGTTTTTACTATTTGTATTATCTTTGATGAAACAACTTAAATAAGCTTATCTAGTTTAGAGTTACTTCCCTTGTCAAGGTGGCATCTCTTTTAATGTTTTCTCTCCTTAGGCCTTGTTGCCCAAAAGTTGGGTTTATATATTATTTTTGCATATAGATTTTTTTTTTATTTCCATTTTGAAATATTTCCATTTCGAATTATTACAAATCCGTAAAAGCATATAATAAAGTCTATTTTGGAAGGACTTCTTGTGAGTGGTTATGTGCTATTTTAATTTGATGGTATTATTTACTTTAAGGAATTACCGACTTCATATTTTAGCTTTTTGTTATTTGAATTTCTTTGATAATTCATATCAGTAAATTTATACTCTCTATTCTCAAAGTTGCAAATAGTTTTTCTACAATAAGGTACTAAGTCATATAGGAACATCATGTTACCACTCTATGTGTGACTCTATGTGTGTACGCGATGATGAAGACCTAATCAAAGCTTAACCTATCTTATCTTATATGCAGGGATGGCTCGATTACATGCTGAAGTGGGACCCAAAGAAGTATAACAACATCGACGTTGTCCGGATACCCTACTCAGACGTGTGGAAACCCGACATATTGCTCTATAATAAGTAAGTTCCGTATACGGATATGAGGAAACCTGAACGGTTTCTCTGTAAGTAAGATTTCTATTCAGATGTAAATGAACCTGATATGTTTTAAGCATTGAACTGCTTTCAGTCTGCATTCTTTGTCAATGTAAATGCCATCAGGACAAAGACATACTTAGTGAAGCGTGCTAGCGCTTCATGTTGGATTTGATGTTGTCAATATTAGGACGTTATCACTGACATAGAAATTCTCTATACCAATATTAGGACGTTATCACTGACATAGAAATTCTCTATACCAATATTAGGACGTTATCACTAACATAGAAATTATCTATACCAATATTAGGACGTTATCACTAACATAGAAATTATCTATACCAATATTAGGACGTTATCACTAACATAGAAATTCTCTATACCAATACTAGGATGTTATCACTAACATAGAAATTCTCTATCCCAATATTAGGACGTTATCACTAACACAGAAATTCTCTATACCAATATTAGGACGTTATCACTAACATAGAAAGTCTCTATACCAATATTAGGATGTTATCACTAACACAGAAATGTTCTAAACCAATATTAGGACGTTATCACTAACATAGAAATTCTCTATACCAATATTAGGATGTTATCGATAACATAGAATATATCTATACCAATATTAGGACGTTATCACTAACATAGAAATTCTCTATACCAATATTAGGATGTTATCACTAACATAGAAATTCTCTATACCAATATTAGGACGGTATCACTAACACAGAAATTCTCTATACCAATATTAGGACGTTATCACTAACATAGAAATTCTCTATACCAATATTAGGATGTTATCACTAACACAGAAATGTTCTAAACCAATATTAGGACGTTATCACTAACATAGAAATTCTCTATACCAATATTAGGATGTTATCGATAACATAGAATATCTCTATACCAATATTAGGACGTTATCACTAACACAGAAATTCTCTATACCAATATTAGGACGTTATCACTAACATAGAAATTCTCTATACCAATATTAGGATGTTATCACTAACATAGAAATTCTCTATACCAATATTAGGACGGTATCACTAACATAGAAATTCTCTATACCAATATTAGGACGGTATCACTAACATAGAAATTCTCTATACCAATATTAGGACGGTATCACTAACATAGAAATTCTCTATACCAATATTAGGACGGTATCACTAACATAGAAATTCTCTATACCAATATTAGGACGGTATCACTAACATAGAAATTCTCTATACCAATATTAGGACGGTATCACTAACATAGAAATTCTCTATACCAATATTAGGACGGTATCACTAACATAGAAATTCTCTATACCAATATTAGGACGGTATCACTAACATAGAAATTCTCTATACCAATATTAGGACGGTATCACTAACATAGAAATTCTCTATACCAATATTAGGACGGTATCACTAACATAGAAATTCTCTATACCAATATTAGGACGGTATCACTAACATAGAAATTCTCTATACCAATATTAGGACGGTATCACTAACATAGAAATTCTCTATACCAATATTAGGACGGTATCACTAACATAGAAATTCTCTATACCAATATTAGGACGGTATCACTAACATAAAAATTCTCTATACCAATATTAGGACGGTATCACTAACATAGAAATTCTCTATACCAATATTAGGACGGTATCACTAACATAAAAATTCTCTATACCAATATTAGGACGGTATCACTAACATAGAAATTCTCTATACCAATATTAGGACGGTATCACTAACATAAAAATTCTCTATACCAATATTAGGACGGTATCACTAACATAGAAATTCTCTATACCAATATTAGGACGGTATCACTAACATAAAAATTCTCTATACCAATATTAGGACGGTATCACTAACATAGAAATTCTCTATACCAATATTAGGACGGTATCACTAACATAAAAATTCTCTATACCAATATTAGGACGGTATCACTAACATAGAAATTCTCTATACCAATATTAGGACGGTATCACTAACATAAAAATTCTCTATACCAATATTAGGACGGTATCACTAACATAAAAATTATCTATACCAATATTAGGACGGTATCACTAACATAAAAATTCTCTATACCAATATTAGGACGGTATCACTAACATAGAAATTCTCTATACCAATATTAGGACGGTATCACTAACATAAAAATTCTCTATACCAATATTAGGACGGTATCACTAACATAAAAATTCTCTATACCAATATTAGGACGGTATCACTAACATAAAAATTCTCTATACCAATATTAGGACGGTATCACTAACATAAAAATTCTCTATACCAATATTAGGACGGTATCACTAACATAAAAATTCTCTATACCAATATTAGGACGGTATCACTAACATAAAAATTCTCTATACCAATATTAGGACGGTATCACTAACATAAAAATTCTCTATACCAATATTAGGACGGTATCACTAACATAGAAATTCTCTATACCAATATTAGGACGGTATCACTAACATAAAAATTCTCTATACCAATATTAGGACGGTATCACTAACATAGAAATTCTCTATACCAATATTAGGACGGTATCACTAACATAAAAATTCTCTATACCAATATTAGGACGGTATCACTAACATAGAAATTATCTATACCAATATTAGGACGGTATCACTAACATAAAAATTCTCTATACCAATATTAGGACGGTATCACTAACATAGAAATTCTCTATACCAATATTAGGACGGTATCACTAACATAGAAATTCTCTATACCAATATTAGGACGGTATCACTAACATAAAAATTCTCTATACCAATATTAGGACGGTATCACTAACATAGAAATTCTCTATACCAATATTAGGACGGTATCACTAACATAAAAATTCTCTATACCAATATTAGGACGGTATCACTAACATAGAAATTCTCTATACCAATATTAGGACGGTATCACTAACATAAAAATTCTCTATACCAATATTAGGACGGTATCACTAACATAGAAATTCTCTATACCAATATTAGGACGGTATCACTAACATAAAAATTCTCTATACCAATATTAGGACGGTATCACTAACATAGAAATTCTCTATACCAATATTAGGACGGTATCACTAACATAAAAATTCTCTATACCAATATTAGGACGGTATCACTAACATAGAAATTCTCTATACCAATATTAGGACGGTATCACTAACATAAAAATTCTCTATACCAATATTAGGACGGTATCACTAACATAAAAATTATCTATACCAATATTAGGACGGTATCACTAACATAAAAAATATCTATCCCAATATTAGGACGGTATCACTAACATAAAAATTCTCTATACCAATATTAGGACGGTATCACTAACATAGAAATTCTCTATACCAATATTAGGACGGTATCACTAACATAAAAATTCTCTATACCAATATTAGGACGGTATCACTAACATAGAAATTCTCTATACCAATATTAGGACGGTATCACTAACATAAAAATTCTCTATACCAATATTAGGACGGTATCACTAACATAAAAATTCTCTATACCAATATTAGGACGGTATCACTAACATAAAAATTCTCTATACCAATATTAGGACGGTATCACTAACATAGAAATTCTCTATACCAATATTAGGACGGTATCACTAACATAAAAATTCTCTATACCAATATTAGGACGGTATCACTAACATAGAAATTCTCTATACCAATATTAGGACGGTATCACTAACATAAAAATTCTCTATACCAATATTAGGACGGTATCACTAACATAGAAATTCTCTATACCAATATTAGGACGGTATCACTAACATAAAAATTCTCTATACCAATATTAGGACGGTATCACTAACATAGAAATTCTCTATACCAATATTAGGACGGTATCACTAACATAAAAATTCTCTATACCAATATTAGGACGGTATCACTAACATAGAAATTATCTATACCAATATTAGGACGGTATCACTAACATAAAAATTCTCTATACCAATATTAGGACGGTATCACTAACATAGAAATTCTCTATACCAATATTAGGACGGTATCACTAACATAAAAATTCTCTATACCAATATTAGGACGGTATCACTAACATAGAAATTCTCTATACCAATATTAGGACGGTATCACTAACATAAAAATTCTCTATACCAATATTAGGACGGTATCACTAACATAGAAATTCTCTATACCAATATTAGGACGGTATCACTAACATAAAAATTCTCTATACCAATATTAGGACGGTATCACTAACATAGAAATTCTCTATACCAATATTAGGACGGTATCACTAACATAAAAATTCTCTATACCAATATTAGGACGGTATCACTAACATAGAAATTCTCTATACCAATATTAGGACGGTATCACTAACATAAAAATTCTCTATACCAATATTAGGACGGTATCACTAACATAGAAATTCTCTATACCAATATTAGGACGGTATCACTAACATAAAAATTCTCTATACCAATATTAGGACGGTATCACTAACATAGAAATTCTCTATACCAATATTAGGACGGTATCACTAACATAAAAATTCTCTATACCAATATTAGGACGGTATCACTAACATAGAAATTATCTATACCAATATTAGGACGGTATCACTAACATAAAAATTCTCTTTACCAATATTAGGACGGTATCACTAACATAGAAATTCTCTATACCAATACTAGGATGTTATCACTAACATAGAAATTCTCTATCCCAATATTAGGACGTTATCACTAACACAGAAATTCTCTATACCAATATTAGGACGTTATCACTTACATAGAAAGTCTCTATACCAATATTAGGATGTTATCACTAACACAGAAATGTTCTAAACCAATATTAGAACGTTATCACTAACATAGAAATTCTCTATACCAATATTAGAATGTTATCGATAACATAGAATATATCTATACCAATATTAGGACGTTATCACTAACATAGAAATTATCTATACCAATATTAGGACGGTATCACTTACATAAAAATTCTCTTTACCAATATTAGGACGGTATCACTAACATAGAAATTCTCTATACCAATATTAGGAGGTTATCACTAACAAAAAAAATATCTATACAAATATTAGGACGGTATCACTAACACAGAAATTATCTATACCAATATTAGGACGGTATCACTAACACAGAAATTATCTATACCAATATTAGGACGTTATGACTAACACAGAAATTCTCTATACCAATATTATGTCGGTATCACTAACACAGAAATTCTCTATCCCAATATTAGGACGGTATCACTAACATGGAAATTATCTATACCAATATTAGGATGTTATCACTAACATAGAAATTATCTATACCAATATTAGGACGGTATCACTAACACAGAATTCTCTATATGGACTGTATTTAGCCACACATCAGTACTAACTGAAGGTTCTACGTAACTCTATGGACTAAATTAAACGAAACATCGGTAATAAGTGAAAAGGAAAACGTAATACTGTTGATTTCGTTTCTCGACACAACAGTACTAGGAAATCAGGGTACACACAATGTTTAAATTTCCCAATTTGTAGCAAAATGACAGACCAATGTGAAGGGGTTCATACGCAATGGTTTGAGCAAATTCTAGCAATACGACAGACCTTAGTAAAGGGTATACGCAATGCTATTGGCAAATTTAAACAACATGACAGACCTAAGTGATTGTCAGATTTAAACAACATGACAGACCTAAGTGATTGTCAGATTTAAACAACATGACAGACCTAAGTGAAATGTAGCAACATGACAGACCTAAGTGATTGTCAGATTTAAACAACATGACAGACCTAAGTGATTGTCAGATTTAAACAACATGACAGACCTAAGTGATTGTCAGATTTAAACAACATGACAGACCTAAGTGAAGGGTAGCACCATGACAAACCTAAGTGATTGTCAGATTTAAACAACATGACAGACCTAAGTGATTGTCAGATTTATACAACATGACAGACCTAAGTGAAATGTAGCAACATGGCGAGGACTAAATGAACTGGTACACACGATTGCTGTCGACTACATGTAGCACTAGTGGCTGACTGTTAGAGGGTAGCACCGTGTCGATATATTGTTATCAGCATTGGAACCTGCTCACCGTATTATAGATTGTACGACACCATGGACCAACTGTTGTGCCTGTAAATTGTCTATTTCGCCGACTGAGAATCACAATGGCCATTTTCGAATGTGTTTTAATGAGAAATTTGTGATGCCAAAAAACATTATACCAAAATAGGTTTTAAATCAGCGACGAAATCGTCATTTACCACAAATTGAAGATAGCCACCGAATTGCATTCCCTACTTGAATGGTTGTTTATGTTATTTTTCAAGCATAAACATATAAATTGGTTTTAAATGGAATCATTTACTTGACTCCATCGCAACACAGGCATCGTGGTTGGGGAAATGTGGACAATTTTTACAATTCTATTATGTAAAATGACTGTTGTAAATCAATTTACATCGATATGTAAGTATAACTGTAGTGTGAAATTGTCCGTCTCAGTCGTCAATCATTCCTCTATTTTAAAAAACAATCCTACGGAGGATTGTGAGTATAGAGTATATCACCCACCACGTGGTCCGACTCCACATAAACCGTCTAAATCAGTCTAGTTGGCTGTAATTTAACACACACGTTATATAGGTAACTCGATCTGTACGTGATATATAACCGCGCAATAAAAGAAATTCCATGAAGACTCAATTTACGGATGTTTCATTCAATTTGAGATCTGTTAAATATCTGATATACATGGATGTGTAGATCCATCTGAGTTCAGACAACACCGCAGGAACTTGTCATTTCAACTTCCATTAACTGAAGTACGCGATCGGTCAGACTTTAAACTCATTTTATTCGTGTATGTGTTATGAGGTGACTTATGCAGGCCCCACTGCAGAATCGGGATTATGCTTTGGTGTCTTGGTTGAGGATGTTGAAGAGACGATAATTAAGCTGCTGACTTTATTGTCACACTTGAGATATGTCTTTTCTGTTGACTCTGTCAAACACTCTCCTTTAGTCGGTGTTCTTCCAGCCTCACTTCTTCATAATACCTTACAGCGGTTAAGAGGACGTGAAATCCCAAACATATAACGGTATTGTTTACCATGTATGAGTATATTTTGTTTACACCTGGTGGTAATCCACTTGCATCTCAGGAGTATTTCAGGTCCCTTAGATCCCAATATTGTGTGTGTTAAGACTCGCTATAACTAAGCCACGCCTAGGCGATATAGAGGTATTCATCAAAATGTCCTTATCGATAACAGGTTCCCTACTTAAAACAACTAAATATCAACGTCAGTGTTTCTGTTTTAATAATGACACAGACCAAACTGTACAAAGGTTTTTTTCGGAATTGTGATATATCCTAAAGAATCTGTCTAGAGATTTTTGAACAGTTATAAAACTTTACGTCACCAGTAGGTCTAGCTTTTAATTAGTCAATTTGCCATTCATATCGATTTTGTCTATGCCAATTATCTTGCGTAATCATATTTGCTCTTTCGACTGGAATCAGATGTTTAATTTAACCTTAAGTCCTTCTATCGATGTTGGAGTCTGTTTTCCCAATTTCTGAGAGTTAGTTATTTAACCCAGACGCTATCACTATTTTGGACTTAGGGACTTTATGTAAGCCTGACCTCATTAGGGACTTTATGTTACCCTGACCTCATTAGGGACTTTATGTTACCCTGACCTCATTATGGAATTTACGTTACCCTGGCCTCATTAGTGACTTTATGTTACCCTGACCTCATTAGGGACTTTATGTTACCCTGACCTCATTATGGAGTTTACGTTACCCTGGCCTCATTATGGACTTTAAGTTACCTGACCTCATTATGGAATTTATGTTACCCTGACCTCATTAGGGACTTTATGTTACCCTGACCTCATTATGGACTTTATGTTACCCTGACCTCATTATGGACTTCACGTTACCCTGGCCTCATTATGGACTTTAAGTTACCTGACCTCATTATGGAATTTATGTTACCCTGACCTCATTATGGACTTTAAGTTACCTTGACCTCATTATGGAGTTTATGTTACCCTGACCTCATTATTGACTGTATGTTACCCTGGCCTCATTATGGAATTTAAGTTACCCTGACCTCATTATGGACTTTATGTTACCCTGACCTCATTAGGGACTTTACGTTACCCTGACCTCATTATGGAATTTAAATTACCCTGACCTCATTATGGACTTTATGTTACCCTGACTTCATTAGGGACTTTGTTACCCTGACCTCATTAGGGACTTTATAATACCCTGACCTCATTGGGAGAAATGTTTTCTGGCGAGACAGGCTGTTTTTTGATAAGTGATACCTTAATTACCTTAATGACAGTTTCCAAAAATAACGAAACTTAACCAATTCGTGTTCCAGTATATTTCTGTTTTACTAACATAAAAAAAAAATACTACTGATGCAATTGTGACGTGACCTTTGACCTTTCTGACTTGTATCTATTTTTTTATATTTCAGTGCTGATGTGGGGTCATCGCTATCGTCAGTCAGTACGAATGTTATCGTCACGCCGGACGGCAATGTCACGTGGTTGTCCATGTGGATATTTAAGAGTTCGTGTTCGATGGATGTGCGATACTTCCCTTTCGACGTCCAGAATTGTAGTATGGAATTCGCTTCTTGGACTTTCGATAATATGAAGCTGAAAATGGTGAAAATGGGGGAGAACGGGGATCTAACTAATTATATCCCGAGTTCGGAGTGGGAGCTGATAATGTTTAGTTACAACCTACATCCCGTTAACTTCTCGTGCTGTCCCGTCCCGTATGACTTTATGAAATATTACATCGTGCTGAAGAGACGGCCATTATTCTACCTGTTTAACATGGTGATGCCGTGTATACTGATCACCCTGGTGGCCCTCCTGGGATTCTACATGCCCTCGGACTCGGGCGAGAAAATATCTATGGGGATTACCACGTTGCTGTCCATGACAGTCTTCTTGATGATCGTGGCTGAACGACTGCCTCCTGTGTCAGACGTGGTACCCCTCATAGGTAAGTTAAATTCCTCACATGTAAGCCACGTGAAATATATCCTAGGTAATCACGTGATACCCTCCTAGAAAAATTGTAAGTCACATGGTACTCTACACGGATGACGCAGTTTCGTTACCTTAGGATTATTACTCTGATCTTGTTAATTTATCCCCCCTCGTATGCGGAAGTACCTTACTTTAAGGAAGGTAGTGCTGAGGCATTAGTGCCTTGACTCTACTTTAAAAAGGGGGCCTTTATAAAATTTCCAAGAAGTGTCAGCTGACCTTAAAATAGGCTCCCCGGCCTCTTTTTTAATACCATATCGTGATGTTCCTGCGATAAAAAAATATCAACAAAACAGGAACGACAATTTTTGAGAAATAGAACTTAATTATGTAACGGATGCGTGCCTACAGTTCGTTACCAAGTTCTTTCTTGGACCCAGTAATTGTTGTAACAAACAAGTGCCGACAATATATACAAAATAACGGCCGTCTTTCTGACTCAAATAACTATTACCTAATCTACACCCGGTAGATATTTTACATTAATATACCTCTAACACTAATATAGTCAAAAAGCCAACTAAAACAACTGTATCACAATATATCCGTCACCCTGTATCAACAGTAAATAGCCCCTTACTGCGACACCCGTGACTGTGTACACCCTTTACCGCGACACACCTTGACCACGTCACCCTTTACCGCGACTGCCGTTTGACCAAGTCACCCTATAGCTAGCCACTATAAAACCTATGCCTTGGTAAACCCTGTGTCTTGGTACCTGACACCCTGTATCAACAGTACGTCGCCCTGTACTGTGATACCCTGTGACTATGCACACTATACTGTAACACAATTTATTTTGACCATGTACTATAAAGGAATACAGTGGAACCCTAGCTTATGCAGCTAGGCCCAAACTTATACAGCTTGGTCACTGATTACCTTTTTAGAGTTGTTCCTTCTTCTTCGACCGCCAGAGCAAGAGAAGCTTTTCATCTGATGGAACCTCTATTTATATACCTAGCCATCCAATGAAATGCCTTCTTTCATTAGCCAATCAAAACTACTCTTACTTCCTAATTACAAAGAAATAACTAAAGCAAGTCTATACTAACGATCATTTATTGAACAATGTAATTAACAAAGAATCAACCGCTTCATTACCCACGCCTCTGATTCAATGCGTCCCGCATTCACAGTAAGTAAAAGAGCAAATGTATATTTTTGTTTTGTTTTGTAAATGTCTTTGAATCACTCAGTCGAACCATTCTTCTTCCTCAACCTTGACAACAGACTTCCCATTCTCCGTGTACGATGTCGTTGTCTTTATGGTTCTCCTGTGGTTTGAAAAGTTCACCTGGACAGCTGCATCCACAAATGTCTTTACATTGCCTAACTGTGTCCCTGTATCTCTGGTCTGTAGTCCTGGTTCACGTACACTACCTGTGACGGATTTCACAGCAATACTCGAAACACGTGCAGAATCTTGTGGAATGTTAGGTCTCTTTGGTGTATATACAGGGTTCGGACGACAGGGTTTTCTCACAGTAATCATTTCTTCCATCTTAGATGTCTTAGATGCAGGTTCTGGATCGTCCTCAGATATTTCCCCTAGGATATCTAACACATTCCCTGGATCATGTTCATCCAACGAGTCTTCTCGTACTGGGTGCTTCCTCTCCTTGTGTCTCTTCAGACAAACATTCTTCTCCGTGACAAAGTTACACTCATTACACTCAAACTTCTTCTTTTCTCTTGCATTGGTTCCGCAGATCACCAAGTGCGCTTTCCACTCTTCATCTGATGGAAGTCTCTCGCAACACAGCGGACACACCAAACCTGGCTTTCTCGGAGTTGTTTTCACTTGTGGCATCTTCCTATAACACACAAAGATTCACATCTATCATTTTTTTTTTTTTTTTTTTACAGTACATATTCAGTCATCCAGACTGGTCTTCTTCTGACACGGCCTTTTGTGCTATCTGGAAGATCTACAATCTCGTTCACCTCGAACTCTGATCCATTTTGTATTTGGTCAACCTCGACATCTGTACGAGTCTCACTTTCACCTTTGAGAACCTGGGATTGGCATCTGCGCATCCTGTCAACATGAATAACATGTTCTTTCTTGTTTTCATCACTAACAACCTTGTAAATGACATTTGATACTTTTTCAACTACCTTGAAAGGACCTTGCCAAAAACTCATCAGCTTTGATGACCTGCCAACCTTCTTTTGAGGGAAAAACACATAGACCAACTCCCCCGTCTCGTAACTATCCCATTTTAGTTTCAGGTCATGGTAATGTTTCTGTCTCAACATCGCCCCTTCCAAGTTTTCTCTGGCTAACCTATGAGCCGAAACCAACCTCTCTCTAAGTTCCCAAGCCCATTGACTTTGCAAAACTGGTTTAGACTCGTTAGGGAGATCATAGAACAGATCAACTGGGGTAGAAACCTCTCTCCCTAACATAAGCATGTTTGGAGTAAACCCTGTACTTTCCTGTTCTGTTGACCGGTACGCCATCATAACGTAAGGTATGTGAACATCCCAGTCATCCTGACACTCATCAACATAGGCACAAAGCATGCTTGCAAGAGTCCGATTGAATCTTTCTACCATACCGTCCGATTTCGGGTGATATGGCGTAGTTCTCGTTTTCTTGGTGCCAAGCAAAAGACACATCTCTTGAAACAGTTTGCTTTCATATTGTCGCCCCTGATCCGAGTGTATGGCGTTTGGTACACCAAAACGAACAACAACCTCCTCCACGATGAGTGCAGCAACTGTACTGGCCTCCATATTTCGCATGGCAAAAGCTTCTGTCCACTTGGAAAAGTAATCACTTACTACCAAAATATATCTGTTTCCGTCCTTTGTTTCCGGTAATGGTCCGAGTATGTCAGACGCCAATCTTTCCATGGGATATCCTGTAGGCTCTATTTGCATAGGTGCTCGTCGTTTTGCACATTCTTTCCTACATACACAATGTTTGCACCCAGCAATATACTGTCGAACATCTCTTTGCAAGCCAGGCCAGTAGAACTTCTGTCTCACACGACTCAGTGTTTTGTGCACTCCTAGATGCCCACTAGTTCTTGTGTCATGACACATGTTCAGCATGGTTCGTCTTTCCTCATATGGTACAACTATTTGACTCTTTTTGTGTTTTGAAGGGTTTACCCAACGTCTGCACAGTAAACCGTTGTCAATAGTCAATTGATCCCATTGTGCAACAAGGGATTTTACCACATTGCTCAGAGGCTTTACCGAACCTGGATTTGGCTTTTTCCCGCTCTTTACCCATTCAGTTACTAATTTCAGATCGCTATCGGCCTCCTGCTTTTCTTTCAATGTACTTGTATCTTCATCTTGTTTGTCAATATTCACTTTTGGGTTACCATCCTTCTTGATCGTTCGTACAGGAAGTGGTCCCTCCCCTTGGTCACGTTCCCAATCTTCATAGAATCCACACTGGTGACAGGGAATCCTACTCATTGCGTCTGCGTTTCGGTGCAACTTCCCTGCTCTGTGCTGGATTTCTATATCATATGTTGAAATGACCTCGAGCCAACGAGCTAACTGTCCTTCTGGTTCTTTGAATCTCATTAGCCACTTGAGTGCACTATGGTCAGTTCTCACTATGCACTTATGTTTGTAGAGATATGGTCGATACTGCTTGATACAATATACCATTGCTAGTAACTCCTTCCGGGTTACGCAGTATTTCCTTTCTGACTTGGTAAGTGCTCTACTACTGTAAGATATCACGTTCTCCTTGCCATCAATACACTGGGACAAGACTCCACCAATAGCAAATTGACTCGCATCTGTGTCCAAGATGAATGGTTTGGTAAAATCAGGGTAGGCTAAGATTGGTGCTGTGATCAAACATTTCTTAAGCGTATCGAATGCAATTTGGCATCTGTCTGTCCAAGTGAAAGATGTTCCCTTCTCTGTCAGCTGGTGAAGTGGTTTTGCGATCTCGGCAAACCTGTGAATGAAACGTCTATAGTAGCTACAAAGTCCAATAAATGACCTCATATCTGTCTGCGTCACAGGCAGTGGCCATTCTTTCACTGCTTTCACCTTTTCTGGGTCTGTTGATATGCCATCTCCTGAAACAATGTAACCCAGGAATAACACTTGTTTTCTAAATAGATGACATTTCTTGGCCTTGAGTTTTAGTCCTGCCTGACGTAGTCTGTCGAACACTTTTTCCAAGTTGACTATTGCTTCATGAAACGTTTTCCCTAAAACAATGATGTCATCAATGTACACCAGGCATATTTCCCAATGAAGCTTAGCCAGCACTGTCTCCATCAGGCGTTCAAATGTCGCTGGACTGTTGCAAAGTCCAAACGGCATCACGTTGAAATGGTAAAACCCACTTCTGGTTACAAATGCAGTCTTTTGCTTATCTGCTTCGTCCATTTCAACCTGCCAGTATCCCGAAAATAAGTCCAGTGTTGAGAACCACTTTGCTCCCGACAATCTGTCCAGTGATTCATCTACCCGGGGCAATGGGTATGCGTCCTTTATCGTTACCTTGTTCAGGGCACGATAGTCCACACAGAACCTTAAACTGCCGTCTTTCTTCTGTACCAAGACTACGCCCGATGCCCACGGACTAGACGATGGTTCTATAATTCCTCTGTCTAACATACTTTGGACCTGCTGATTAACTTCCTCTGCTGCATGGTGTGGAAATCGCCTTGGGGGTTGTTTAATAGGCCTTGTATTCTGAGTATCTATTGTATGCTTCACCATACTCGTTCTTCCCAAATCATCGTCTGATTTGGCAAACAAATCCTGTGACCTCAATAAGAGTTGCTTGACCTGCTCTGCCTGCTCTGGAGCCAAGTCCTTTCTAACTTCATTGTAGAGTTGCACAAGATGTTCTGGTAAATCTTGATATTTAAAACAGCATGTATCATCAACCACGTCCTGGTCAAGTACTCTCTCAGCTGGACTGATTTGTCCAATGTGTGTAGCACGATACACTTTCACAGCATGATCCGATGGATTGAGTAAGCGTACAGGAACAGTCTTCTGTGCCTTGACAACGGCCCGAGCTACCAGAGCCTTTCCTGTCTTCGTAAACTTCTCACAAGACTCCATGATACAGGCTTCACCACGAAGTTGTTCATTGTCAGGAACTTGCACTATTCCCTCACAAATTATCTCTGATCTTGGCGCTATACTGAGCGTCTCCTTCATACTGACTCGGTAGCATCCCAAATTACCTTGCCATGATAATGAACTGTCATTCCGACCAATTCTCATCTTTCCTTGCGCACAATCAATAATGCTTTTGCTTTCTTTCAGGAAGTCTAAGCCTATGATTCCATCTAGCTGCATGTCAACCACAACCGCTGTACACTCACAACTGTAATAGTCTATAGTTATGCGAAAACTTCCTTTCCCTACTACTGCCAAGGGTAGGTCATTGGCTCCAAGTATATCCCGCGTCATTGGTTGAAGATCTAGCCGGTTCCGGTCATTGATAGCTTTGTATGTTTGCTTTGATACTAATGACACAGTAGCACCTGTGTCTATCAGGAATTTTGCCTGAACTCCATTGATATCCAAGTGTACAAAAAGTCCTGCCTCTGCACCTTTACATCCTTGTACACATTTCAAGTGACTGGCGTTTGATGTTTTATCTGTCGTGTCCTTTGCTATCATTGCCAAATACTTGGGACATTTCCTTTTCATGTGACCCTCTTCCTTACAGAAGTAACACTGTATACTGTAGCGTCCTTTCTGTGCATCATATGGTTGCTTGTTTTGGTCCTTTTTACTATTTCCCTGTGTATCTCTCTTCGTTGCTTTTAAATCATGCATTTCTTCTTCAAGTTTCTTAATAGACTTTTGTAGGGACCCAAGCATGGTTGTCAGATTCTCCATAGCCTTATTCCCTTGACTGGTATCGTGATAAACGTTCTCACCAGAGGCAGACCTAACATACTTCTTTTCGTCCCTTCTGTCCCTTTCCACCTTACAGAACGACTCTATCTCAACTGCTAATCCAACAGCCTCGTTCAAAGTCTTTGGTCTTGACTGCTTAATTCTCAGTCTCATATCGAAATCTGGTAAAGCGTCAATGAAGTGATCCTTAGCCATCATCTCTGCAACATCTCTCGTTACTGTAGGGTACGCCAGATATGTCAATCGTTTGATTCCTTCGCCTAATTCAGGAATTGTCTCTGATGGGCCTAATCTCTTTTCCTTTAGCATTGAGCGATACAACTCCGTTTGGTTTGTCGGAGCAAACCGCGCCTCCAGTGCTGCTGTCAATAGTGTATATTGACCTGGCTCGTCCTTTGACATATTCCCTAGCACTGTCTGTGCATGTCCCCTCAATGATGCAGCAAGATATAACCCTTTTTGTGACTCGGTCCAACGATTGATTTTACTGCATGCCTCAAAATGTGCCTGATAATCCAGCCAGGACCCTGTCCCATCATATGTTGCCGGTTTCATATAATTAGACATTGGCTTCTGCATCGTAGCTAAAGCTTCATCATACATCCCCTGATCCTGGTAATTTGATTTCTTTTGCCGCACAGTAACACGTTCATCGTTGAAATCATGTCCTTCTATCATGGGAATATCATGTGTCACCCTCCTCGGACTATAGCAAGTCTCTCCGTAGTTCTGATCCCTCTCATGTACAATATCCCTGTTTCTTTCACTGCGTCTCTGAGACATACGTCCAATTTCATCAGGAGTACGGGTGTGCATGGGAGTATCATCAAACCTTACTGATGGACGCCGGTCTGTAACATCTCCCCTAGTATCTTTATGACCAACAATATCACTAGAACGCCGTGTAGTTCCTAAACCAGAGTCCCTAGGTCTATCACCTTCTACCTGTTTAACGATACTGGACAAAGGGGTTGATTGTGATTTGAGCCTAATACTATTTTCCCTTAACGTTGCTATTTTCTCCTCCAAATCACTTATCTCGCTGTCCAAGTCATTCATTGTGAACAACTGATCCTATTATTTCAAAGAATGTAAAATTAAACTACCAACACACTATAATGCCTTTATAGATAAATATATAAAACTATCACAACAGTGACTGGATCCCACTACGCTGCCACCAAAATATATGTAACGGATGCGTGCCTACAGTTCGTTACCAAGTTCTTTCTTGGACCCAGTAATTGTTGTAACAAACAAGTGCCGACAATATATACAAAATAACGGCCGTCTTTCTGACTCAAATAACTATTACCTAATCTACACCCGGTAGATATTTTACATTAATATACCTCTAACACTAATATAGTCAAAAAGCCAACTAAAACAACTGTATCACAATATATCCGTCACCCTGTATCAACAGTAAATAGCCCCTTACTGCGACACCCGTGACTGTGTACACCCTTTACCGCGACACACCTTGACCACGTCACCCTTTACCGCGACTGCCGTTTGACCAAGTCACCCTATAGCTAGCCACTATAAAACCTATGCCTTGGTAAACCCTGTGTCTTGGTACCTGACACCCTGTATCAACAGTACGTCGCCCTGTACTGTGATACCCTGTGACTATGCACACTATACTGTAACACAATTTATTTTGACCATGTACTATAAAGGAATACAGTGGAACCCTAGCTTATGCAGCTAGGCCCAAACTTATACAGCTTGGTCACTGATTACCTTTTTAGAGTTGTTCCTTCTTCTTCGACCGCCAGAGCAAGAGAAACTTTTCATCTGATGGAACCTCTATTTATATACCTAGCCATCCAATGAAATGCCTTCTTTCATTAGCCAATCAAAACTACTCTTACTTCCTAATTACAAAGAAATAACTAAAGCAAGTCTATACTAACGATCATTTATTGAACAATGTACTTAACAAAGAATCAACCGCTTCAATTACTTCATTTTCTGTTCAGATAGGAAACATTGTATTTCTTTTTCCTTAATTTTATTTTACAAACCTGTTAAGTCCCTACCCGCTACTTGGCCTTCACGTGACATTTAAAATCATGTTTTACGTGCAGTTCCTACCAACTATTTAGCCTTTACTTGACCTTAACAATCCTGTTGTACGTGTAGTCTCTACCCACTACACTATTTGGCCTTCACTTGACCTTAACAATCCTGTTTTACGTGTAGTCCCTACCCACTTCTTAGCCTTCACTTGACCTTTACAATCCTGTTTTACGTGTAGTCTCTACCCACTACACTATTTGACCTTCACTTGACCTTAACAGTTCTGTTTTACGTGTAGTCCCTACCCACTACTTGGCCTCCGCGTGACATTTACAATCCTGTTTTACGTGTAGTCTCTACCCACTATTTGGCCTTCACGTGACATTTACAATCCTGTTTTACGTGTAGTCCCTATCCACTACTTGGCCTTCACTTGACCTTTACAATCCTGTTTTACGTGTAGTCCCTACCCACTATTTGACCTTCACTTGACCTTAACAGTTCTGTTTTACGTGTAGTCCATATCCACTACTTGGCCTCCGCGTGACATTTACAATCCTGTTTTACGTGTAGTCTCTACCCACTATTTGGCCTTCACGTGACATTTACAGTTCTGTTTTACGTGTAGTCCCTATCCACTACTTGGCCTTCACTTGACCTTTACAATCCTGTTTTACGTGTAGTCCCTACCCACTATTTGACCTTCACTTGACCTTTAAAATCCTGTTTTACGTGTAGTCCCTGCCCACTATTTGACCTTCACTTGACCTTTACAGTCCTGTTTTACGTGTAGTCCCTACCCACTATTTGACCTTCACTTGACCTTTACAGTTCTGTTTTACGTGTAGTCCCTATCCACTACTTGGCCTCCACGTGACATTTACAATCCTGTTTTACGTGTAGTCCCTACCCACTACTTGTCCTTCACGTGACATTTACAGTTCTGTTTTACGTGTAGTCCCTACCCACTATTTGGCCTTCACGTGACATTTACAATCCTGTTTTACGTGTAGTCCCTACCCACTACTTGGTCTTCACTTGACCTTTACAGTTCTGTTTTACGTATAGTCCCTACCCACTATTTGGCCTTCATGTGACCTTTACAATCCTGTTTTACGTGTAGTCCCTACCCACTATTTGGCCTTCACTTGACCTTTACAATCCTGTTTTACGTGTATTCCCTACCCACTATTTGGCCTTCACGTGACATTTACAGTTCTGTTTTACGTGTAGTCCCTACCCACTATTTGGCCTACACTTGACCTTTACAATCCTGTTTTACGTGTAGTCCCTACCTACTACTTGGCCTTCACTTGACTTTTTCAATCCTGTTTTACGTGAAGTCCCTACCCACTATTTGGCCTTCACTTGACCTTTACAATCTATATTATACTCGTATTTACTACTTGACATTCTGTTGCAGCTTAACATCTGCTTAAAGTTTGTCAATATTTGTAAATGTAAAGCAATGGAAAATATACCTACGAACTTCCTTGAACGTATGTCATGAATCGTTAGTTGTTTTATGAGTTAAGCTGCAGTAAACGTTTTCGAAACTCACATGGGGTAATAAAGCTGGTCGGTACTTTATGGTCTCACATGCACAAGCGACATTTCAATCAGTGGTCGAGAGTGGTCACATGACTCTCTGTCCGATGGCTGTCCACCTTACAATGCTGTAAAACGTCTGTGACCATGACTTTCAGTCATGTGCCATTTTTCCCTCTGGGTCTTTAAATATCTGGTTATTGGCAGTGTAATTGTTATTGCAGCCGTTCATGGCTTCGTTTTGAATTGTTCAGCTTAAACGCATCTATTTGCCGTTGAAAGCAGTCGTCAGTAATACTCATTAACATAACTGACAATGAGTCAATGTTCTCTAAACCACGACGCCACTAAGCTTTATCATTTGTCTGTTTTGAAACGGCTGTATGATGCAGTGTCATTCAGTGTTGGCAAGCTGTACGTATTGCCGAATTGTCAAGGTGCAGTCACCTGTGTGTAATTGTTACGTTTATCGTTATTCGCAAAACAACGCTACTTCACAATTTCAAGTAGGATGAAGTTCAATGATTAAGTTCATCTAGTGATGAATTCATGTAGTGTTGATTCAACATCTGTTAAGCATTTCATTTAGTTTGTCTCAGGATCTACACTCGATGAACTTTATCGTGAAAAAATAAATCTTTAATTGATTTTCACTGCTAACATTTTCGTTTATTTCCGTCTTTCGAATTTAGAAAGTCAGTGTTTATACATATTTAGTGTGTCATTTGATAAAACAAATACAAATTCCTTAAAAAAGACCAAGAGACTACCAAGTATCAACAATAGCCATAATTCGAACCCAAAATTGACCAAACTAGGGCAACATATGAACAAAGGAAATATTTACATAGAGACCCTTGCAAAAGAACAAGGATAATAAGACCAGCTGTTCCGGAAGGTCAGCGCCTTTTGCTCCATCGACGACAGTCGCCATGTGGTTTAGGTCAAATCCAATGCCACGTCCTCACATTGAGAACTCGGGTAATGACAACAAAATCAGTCTAATGAGCTTAATAAAAAATATTGACTTCATATAAAACAAAGATACAGCATATTTCTGTATCAGATCATGATGGCGACCATTAAGCTTTTCCTTTGTCTGAATCAACCAGCATATTTGGAAACCATTTATTGTAACATGTTACAATCGAATCAATTCACGTGTTTATAAAATATTTCCACTACTGATACAGTAATAATCTCATTGACAGGGTTGTATTACGGCATTACCATTGCCATCGTCTCCTTCGCCACTGCCATGAATGTGTTCACGTTGAACATCCACCACAAGGGTTCCCGAGGGTTTGAGGTTCCCGTGTTACTCAAGAAAGTTTGTTTTGGCATCTTTGCTCGGATGTTGTTCATCAAGCTGGACCTACCGGAGCCACCGCCGGAACCTGGCATGGTACAAACATATATATATATATACATGATTGAGAGTCAATAGTTATATCAGGGCATTAGTAAAATCAAAGATTTGTCATATATTTGTGGCTTAGTTTGGGGAGAAATATGTATTTTTGTAACGATGTTTTTTGTTTGTGAATGTGATTGTAATGCATGAGTATGAGTTATGACTGTTTTCATACAATTAAAATGGACATTAATCACGATATCACAATAAAAAAACGTATTATCATGCAAGTATAAGCCAGGTATTGGTGATATTAGCTGTAATGTATGATGATTCCGTCAAGTATTGGAGATATTAGCTGTAATGTATGATGATTCCGTGAAGTATTAGTGATATTAGCTGTAATGTATGATGATTCCGTCAAGGATTGGTGATATTAGCTGTAATGTATGATGATTCCTTCAAGTATTGGTGATATTAGCTGTAATGTATGGGGATTCCGTCAAGTATTGGTGATAGTAGCTGTAATGTATGATGATTCCGTGAAGTATTAGTGATATTAGCTGTAATGTATGATGATACCGTCAAGTATTGGTGATATTAGATGTAATGTATGATGATTCCGTCAAGAATTGGTCGTATAAGATGTAATGTATGATGATTCCGTCAAGTATTGGGGATATTAGCTGTAATGTATGGTGATTCCGTCAAGTATTGGTGAGTATGATGATTCCGTCAAGTATTGGTCGTATAAGCTGTAATGTATGATGATTCCGTCAAGTATTGGGGATATTAGCTGTAATGTATGATGATTCCGTCAAGGATTGGTGATATTAGCTGTAATGTATGATGATTCAGTCAAGTATTGGTGATATTAGCTGTAATGTATGGTGATTCCGTCAAGTATTGGTGATATTAGCTGTAATATATGATGATTCCGTCAAATATTGGTGATATTAGCTGTGATGTATGATGATTCCGTCAAGTATTGGTGATATCAGCTGTAATGTATGATGATTCCGTCAAGTATCGGTGATATTAGCTGTAATGTATGATGATTCCGTCCAGTATTGGTGATATTAGCTGTAATGTATGATTATTCCGTCAAGTATTGGTCATATTAGCTGTAATGTATGATGATTCCTTCAAGTAATGGTGATATTAGCTGTAATGTATGATGATTCAGTCAAGTATTGGTGATATTAGCTGTAATGTATGATTATTCCGTCAAGTATTGGTCATATTAGCTGTAATGTATGATGATTCCTTCAAGTATTGGTGATATTAGCTGTAATGTATGGGGATTCCGTCAAGTATTGGTGATAGTAGCTGTAATGTATGATGATTCCGTGAAGTATTGGTCATATTAACTGTAATGTATGATGATTCCGTCAAGTATTGGTGATATCAGCTGTAATGTATGATGATTCCGTCAAGTATTGGGGATATTAGCTGTAATGTATGATGATTCCGTCAAGTATTAGTGATATTAGCTGTAATGTATGATGATTCCGTGAAGTATTAGTGATATTAGCTGTAATGTATGATGATACCGTCAAGTATTGGTGATATTAGATGTAATGTATGATGATTCCGTCAAGAATTGGTCGTATAAGATGTAATGTATGATGATTCCGTCAAGTATTGGGGATATTAGCTGTAATGTATGGTGATTCCGTCAAGTATTGGAGATATTAGCTGTAATGTATGATGATTCCGTCAAGGATTGGTGATATTAGCTGTAATGTATGATGATTCAGTCAAGTATTGGTGATATTAGCTGTAATGTATGGTGATTCCTTCAAGTATTGGTGATATTAGCTGTAATGTATGGGGATTCCGTCAAGTATTGGTGATAGTAGCTGTAATGTATGATGATTCCGTGAAGTATTAGTGATATTAGCTGTAATGTATGATGATACCGTCAAGTATTGGTGATATTAGCTGTAATGTATGATGATTCCGTGAAGTATTAGTGATATTAGCTGTAATGTATGATGATACCGTCAAGTATTGGTGATATTAGCTGTAATGTATGATGATTCCGTCAAGAATTGGTCGTATAAGCTGGAATGTATGATGATTCCGTCAAGAATTGGTCGTATAAGCTGGAATGTATGATGATTCCGTCAAGAATTGGTCGTATAAGCTGTAATGTATGATGATTCCGTCAAGTATCGGTGATATTAGCTGTAATGTATGATGATACCGTCAAGTATTGGTGATATTAGCTGTAATATATGATGATTCCGTCAAATATTGGTGATATTAGCTGTGATGTATGATGATTCCGTCAAGTATTGTGATATTAGCTGTAATGTATGGTGATTCCTTCAAGTATTGGTGATATTAGCTGTAATGTATGGTGATTCCGTCAAATTTTGGTCATATTAGCTGTAATGTATGATGATTCCTTCAAGTATTAGTGATATTAGCTGTAAGGTATGATGATTCCGTCAAGTATTGGTGATATTCGATGTCTTCTTCCACTTAAGTATGGTCATACTTTATTTCATTATCATAATTGCAAGTTCTAATTTGTTTACAGGAGAAAGTTCCACAAGGAGAATACTACAAATTTGACAAATTCGAAACAGAAGTTCCACCTGAAAATGGTGGGGTTTCACCACGGTTCACCAGACGCTTGAACGTAGCAAACAGCGACTATTGTGAACGACAGTTTGTGCGGGTATTGCAAAAAGTGAATTGGACTATTGAACGGAATGAGATGCGTTTAGCGGACCAAGATCGGAAAGATTTCATAAAACTTGAGTGGCAGCAGGTGGCGCTAGTGATAGATCGGACATTGCTGGTTTGCTTCCTTATCCTCATGTTCGCTGTGACGCTTTCCATCCTGGTCCCGCCTGACGATGGACTCGGGGGTCTTAGGGGTAACTGAGTGTAAAGCATATTACATGACAATGCATATATATGTATGTATGTATAATTTCCCGTATGAATTCATTTCCATCAATTTTTTTCTTTCAGTCGATATAGTGTTCGATAGAGTGTATAACCCCATTTCAAAGTATGAAACGGAAGTATGCGCATGCGTGTACGACATTTCAACGCCTGGACGTCGGAAACAACATTGTGGTATTATTCCCAACTTGAATACTGCAGCGTAAGACAAACACTTTACCCGAAAACACAACCCGTCACTTACGAAAGCCGAGTATTCAACAAACAGCAGCAAACAGTCTGCCAACCGTACTATGGACACTTAGAGCATTAAATTATTTCAAAAAGCTTTTGGAAAGCCATCTCTTGAAAAACGTTTTCGAAAACCCTATCACGTCTTGGTAACCGCGTTCAAACTAGACACTCCCAAATAAGCTATATCGTCATAATTGGGATGGCGTTTAGAAAATCATAGCTCTAACCTGGCTGATACCGGGCTATAATATTGGTGTACCGAGTACGCTAGTTATATATCACTGGTTGTGTATGGAAGTCCAGTGATCATTATCACATAGCGATCGATCGATGAACAAAGTCGTTCCATTTGGGTCTATTTGCAAAATTCTAATATAATAGAGCAGCATCATGGACACAAAAAAACAAAACTTATCCAACAGCTGGTCCTCGTCCTGTCATAACAGTGACATTTGTTTTAAAACTGTCGAATCCCACACCTGAGCCATATTCAGAAACCGTCCCCACAATTAAAGTTATCAACGCATTTGTCTTGTAGCTCGTCGAGGCATGGTACTGGTACTCAACTTGAATACATTAAAATAAAACAAGATTTGTTTTTCTCTCTCTCTCGTTTGAATACAGAATTGAGCTAACAGTTATATTTTATTCGTAATTAGTCCAATCAAAATTACCCATCGGTATATTCAACTCTACTCCAACTGGCTATTATGGTTTCCGTGTGATCTGGTAAAGCAGCTTCTGCTTCAGATTTTACACGTAAATAAGCGTTAGCATGCTAACTGTACACTATATAATAGTCGATATCATTACGGCAGGCCTTCATTAAGAAAGATTGAAATGCCAAATCATTTCGTTACTAAATTTACTGAATAGTTTACTGGAGTTATCACTGGAACATTTAATAATTGTACAATTAGTGCTAATATGTATTTGTTATCATTACAAAACAGGTAATGCTCTGCCGTAAGAGTAGCATTTACGTGTGATGTATCTAGACGCTAACGGATTTTTATACAGATAACTCATCTATCACACGTTAAATTATTCCACTCCAAATGTTGTTCATCTCTTTGCCAATGTCAACTTGTAAATGTAAAATCGATAAGCTTTCACAACAAACAGGTTTAATAGGTGTGGGTAGTTTAGTGCTACAGTAATGCAATACGTACTTGATTACTTACCAGCCGAAAAACATCGCTCTTCAACGCCGACATCATTTAATGTGTTATTGTGCTGTGTAAGATGTCGCTTGTATGTAGCTACTAATTATGGTTTGTTTATTTTCCCGTGTATATTGCCTGTGTAAAATGAGTTTCCCGACGCGACAAAACAAGAGGATGCTAATTCCCGGTAATTACCGTGAATGTGTAGACCGTATGGAAAGGCCATAGAGTCGGCCTCAATATGACGGTAAACACCTTACTATCAACACCAATGTATACGTGGTCAGTGGAGCGAAACTAACGTGAGTAGCAGTAATGTTGACGTTGTCTTCTACAAGTATTGTGTGAGCATTGAAACGCGTATAAACATGTTAACGTCCATACACAAAGTAGTGCGTAAACGCGTATAAACAATTTAATGGCCATACACAAAGTAGAAAGTCCGCTAAAACACCGAAGAAATGCAACTGTATGTACTCCACGGAAACACATGCAAAGGACATCGTTTTTGGCAACCTCTTTTTGAGTACGAAAAGGCGGAGATTGCTGCTGCTAACAGATTACAAAACCTAGGTTTAATGAACTTCATACAAAAATAGAAGATATATATTTTTGTATGTCAGCAATATTTTCCATAGAACTTATTACGTTGTAAAATTGCAAACTTTGAGAATGTACAGTGCCAGTGGGTAATAATGGCATCTCCGCTGTATCCCCAGGCCTATAATAAACCGGGCACCAGGATATATGAAGACTATGATGTTGCATTTTGTCTTAAGCGTAAAAAAGAGTTTCAATTCAATATACGAAACACAATTAATAGGAGTCGTAAAGCAGCATGTCTGCTATTTTAAGCAAAAGAAGTGTCTAATTAGGAATGTTAATCTTTTTCCTTACCATTAATTCTTTCGTATTTTTTGTGTTAAAGGATTTATTTACTTTTTCAATTAGTAGAATATGCATATATGTAGCTTTTGAAAGTTGGGGCTTTTTGTATTAGATACAAAGTGACTCCGCACTGACGGTGTGTGAAGATTTTTACTGGCCTAGCGGGAATGTGTTGAATTATACTTAGTAATTATGATTCCTAGCAGATATAAATCAAACACGGATACATGTACAACTGGAGACTTCTCGTCTTTACGATATGTAGGCAAAGACTCCACACAAAAAAATTGTTTACAAAACAAACGAGAAATTTTAGTGTTTTACTTTCATGGTTTTTGCTAAATGATTTACCACCAAGCTACAAATGAGATGTTATAATTGTTTCGCTACATTGATGTATATGTTGTTGTTCCCTGCTGTGACTTATGTTTTTTCGGTTCCAGTTTTTGCTTTGTCATAACTAGAGCGTATTCCTTGCCGCCAGATTGATACAAGTTACATTGTTAGAAGTGCAGAGTACCACGTGGGTAGTAGCAAGTGGAGAGTACCACGTAGGTAGTAGCAAGTGGAGAGTACCACGAAGGTAGTAACAAATGGAGAGTACCACGTAGCTAGTAACAAATGGAGAGTACCACGTAAGTATTAACCAATGGAGAGTACCACGTGGGTAGTAACAAATGGAGAGAACCACGTGGGTAGTAACAAGTGGAAAGTACCACGTGGGTAGTAACAAATAGAGAGTACCACGTAAGTATTAACAAGTGGAGAGTACCACGTGGGTAGTAGCAAGTGGAGAGTCCCACGTAGGTAGTAGCAAGTGGAGAGTACCACGTAGGTAGTAGCAAGTGGAGAGTACCACGTAGGTAGTAGCAAGTGCAGAGTACCACGAAGGTAGTAACAAATGGAGAGTACCACGTAGCTAGTAACAAATGGAGAGAACCACGTAAGTATTAACAAATGGAGAGTACCACGTGTGTATTAACAAATGGAGAGTCCCACGTGGGTAGTAACAAATGGAGAGTACCACGTGGGGAGTAACAAGTGGAGAGTACCACGTGGGTAGTAACAAATGGAGAGAACCACGTGGGTAGTAACAAATAGAGAGTACCACGTAAGTATTAACAAGTGGAGAGTACCACGTGGGTAGTAGCAAGTGGAGAGTACCACGTAGGTAGTAGCAAGTGCAGAGTACCACGAAGGTAGTAACAAATGGAGAGTACCACGCAGCTAGTAACAAATGGAGAGTACCACGTAAGTATTAACCAATGGAGAGTACCACGTGGGTAGTAACAAATGGAGAGAACCACGTGGGTAGTAACAAATAGAGAGTACCACGTAAGTATTAACTAATGGAGAGTACCACGTGGGTAGTAACAAATGGAGAGTACCACGTGGGTAGTAACAAGTGGAAAGTACCACGTGGGTAGTAACAAGCGGAGAGTATCACGTAGGTAGTAACAAGTGGAGAGTACCACGTGGGTAGTAACAAATGGAGAGTACCACGTGGGTAGTAGCAAATGGAGAGTACCACGTAAGTATTAACAAATGGAGAGAACCACGTGGGTAGTAACAAATGGAGAGAACCACGTGGGTAGTAACAAATAGAGAGTACCACGTAAGTATTAACAAATGGAGAGTACAACGTGGGTAGTAAAAAATGGAGAGTACCACGTGGGTAGTAACTAGTGGAGAGTACCACGTGGGTAGTAGCAAATGGAGAGTACCACGTAAGTATTAACCAATGGAGAGTACCACGTGGGTAGTAACAAATGGAGAGTACCACGTAGGTAGTAACAAGTGGAGCGTACCACGTAGGTAGTAACAAGTGGAGAGTACCACGTGGGTAGTAACAAGTGGAGAGTTCCACGTGGGTAGTAACAAGTGGGATATAACAAAACCTACGAGGTTACATATAATTGGCATTCGTTACGAAATTACAAATAGTACACTTATATGCAGTGAACATGTTACTTTTGTGATGGGACATAGCACCAAATGCGAGACAACGTTTTTTTTTATATTTGATAATAACGCCACGGACAAACAATAGTTTACTGAAATGATGAAATGTATTAATTCTTATTGTTTACGATGTCAAAAACAAAACCTGCTCAATGATTGGTCAACGTACTGTTAGAGTCGATGATGAAAGTGTTATCATTCACACAGCTTAATGCAATAAGGATACGTCGATCGAGATATTTCAAGTGATGAATGTTACGCGCTTAATTAGTTATGAGTAATTTGATTGATAACAAGTTTAATGTCGAGTCGATCAGAATACTTGTTACTGACTTATGAAGCTCGGATGTAGGACGATATGTTCTTTACCCGACATTCACCTCTCGAGATGAATCGGGTACAAGATAAATCATATATGTTAATTTGAAACGATTATGAATTAATTTGAGTAATTATTTATCCTCGTAGTTATTAAATACGTAAATATTCATGTAATCGAGGATTTCACAGAAGAAACTTTAAATAGCCTTTCTATAAATTCAATCATCTGTAGTTAGACGAACTTGCCATTTGACAAAATATAAGGTGGACTAATCTTTATTTTTATAACTAAACCGTACCTTTATTACAATATCACTGTATACAGCATTAAATAAACAGGAGTTCATGTTAATATACTTAACATGTTAACCAATAATGATATCTTCTGTGCATTTCAGTTTTATTTCAATCATACATTAGATATTGTCACCACCGACAGAAAAATATTCACTTGAAATAAAAAAATAAATAAAAAAGACATTCATGAAAAACAAACTAGTTGAGTAGTTCATGATATTCATATCATACACACATCAAACCGTCATAGTATGTTATATAGCGCACAATATATAGACATGTATTAATGATGCTTTCCGAATCGTTATTATCTAATATAATATAAAGATACACTTCGGATGAATAAGACTTTAAATAAATTGTCATTGCATTATGAGTTTATGAATTTATCCAATGTAGCTACGCACATCTGGTATAGAAAATCACTGATCATTGGTCATATAATGACAATTATTGCACATTCGGTTTTTTAGTGTTTAACATGAATTCGTCACAGGTAACGCTGTATATAAAAAATGGCGTTCCAATAAAATGAAATTAAAATAATGACATGATACTGTTTTTTCCGTTCTTAGACACACATTTTTGTTTTATATAAAATAATTATATGTATTTTGTTTTACTAAATTATCAATGCATTTTACCTTATAGCATTAAAGTCCCAGGATAGGTGTGTTTGTAAGTTATTTTATTAGAACTGATGCAATAAAGATGTAACTTAAAACTGCAGTGAAAAGTAAGATTTGACATGTCAGCCATTCTGCATCGGTAATTGTGCCCTTTCCACAGATGATAATAAGAGGTAGAAACCTACAACATTTGTATGTTGAAGATCCGTTATGACTAATGGAAATGTGTATTAAAGCGATTCGCTCCTGTATTATTACTATGTATTTAGACTAAATTACGTCCAGTGAATAGATAACTACAAGTGTTACAACACAGTAAACTCTGCTCGTGTTACTATGACTGGGTAACCTTCTCGCTGCATATAAACAATATTGATCATCAGTACTTTTACACAGACTGGGTAGTTCACAGGCGAATTAAACTTGCTTTTCCAATATCTAACAAAACGTGTACCAGTGTAAAATTCATGACAACACTAACATTTTGTACATATTCTCTTGTTTGATTACTTTAGTATAGAAAATCATTTTAAATGTTGCATGGATACCATTGAATGGTTATTTTATCCTGTAGTTTTGTTTGCGTCATGGTTGTGGGGTGAAATAGCATTGATATAGATACACATACAGTGTCATACTACTTATAACTCTACTGAGGGTGTCGCATCATTGATTTTATATTATCTTAACCTTATATTTTATCACTTATTATACTCACTATGAAGCAGACTAGCAACACCTGCCCAGTTATTCACAGCCAGGCCATTCTGGACAACTGTTCATGCCAGGTTTACTTTAGGGATACAAGTACAGGTATATCACATTGAAATCTGTCATACTTCTTTTTCGAATTTCTGATTTCAACAAATTTTATTGGACAAAAAATATATGAACAATTGGATGAGACAACAGGCTTTGTCTATATAAGTCTTCCCCTTACCGGTATAGATGGACAGAAAGCATACATTTAATACTATTGATATTTAATATTCCATTCTTTTTCGGATGAGGACACCGTCCGGTAATTGACACACGTACACATGTATTTAAGTTCATGTAACACATACGAGATCTGTCGAACTCGTACCGTTTCAGTGACTAGTGCGATATGCACTCGATTGTATTTGACAAATAGAATTGTTGCTTTGTATAATAACTGGCCATTTTTTAGAGATGAGGGTTTAAGAGTTGCCGTAACTTTATCAGTTGGTAAACTTGGCCAATGAGTTGATATGAGATATACTATTTCAGTTTTACAGACTTAAGATATAATCAACTCTTGATTTAGGTAACTATTGCGATGTGTAGAGTTATCGTACATTCAATTCAATTCAAATGTTTTTATTGTTTCAAAAGAAATGGTAAGTTTATAAGCATAGCCTATATACATATTTTCCCAGTGGTTATGGTACACTGGTAGAGCCAGGATCACATGTCAGATACATTTGACTTATCTAATATTTTGATTGGGCTACATCAACTTAATTACTAATTCATATATTCACCCACCTGACGCCCGATAATCCAAGATTGTTTTTATCGACCAACAACTATGATAAAAATCGTAGGCATGAAAGGTGAGGTAGCAAAAAGCCTTAAACCTTGTTTTACACTAAAGATATGGATAGATAGTAAAGGCATAGCACAGACGTGCACCATCCTGCTCGAATGATACGTATCAGAAAAACGTTATGAGGAATTTAGAACAAACAACGGCAGTGTTGAAGTTCAGGATTTCCATGTGAAACTAGATCTCTTAAAGGTTCAATAACAGATTTTTCACGAATATTCAACTTTGTATACTTTGTATACTTATGTAAATGAAGCTTGGATACTGACTATATAGAATGCCTTCTATATTAGTCTGCAATGTAACATCCACTAGAACAAGTGTGTCGTGAAGATACAAGCGCTGTGAATAACTGGTCTTTACTTATTATAGATTATGAATCCTGAGAAACAGACATATCCCAGCACACCATGACTTCGTCAAAGTTTTGGTCCCTTTTATTTGTCATGCATTATTGAATATGTGTAAGTAGACACAACAAGAATGTATCAAGTATATATGAGTGTTTGATGTATATACTTATTACACTTCCATTGCAAGTCACTTAATAAATACTACAAGAAGAAATCGCGGTGATAGGGATGGGATGAGCGTCATTTCGACGCTTCTTCTCATGCCTTGGATAACATGAGGCGATCGTAAGAAGCAAACATTTGAATGACGTTAGGTTGTTCCAGGTATTTGCACTGATGATCACAGAAACATCTGCAGACAATAGGGGATAATCGTATTTAGAATGGTAATAACTATATATTCATAATGTATTGAATGGCATTTTGCAATGGACATGTTTTTTTAAAACACAAGGAGATATAGGTTACATGTTATTTACGATTAAGATGTAGCGTGAACATCAAAAACTGGCATTCAATCCCTGAGTAAATATAAGGCCAACAGTAAAGTAAGGGAAGAAAGGCTGGCAAACGTGACGCTATACATGTTTAATGAGAACAACATCGAAGAATGGGGTCTGATTTCTCGATGTAAACAGCCACATTATGTACATAATATGTTTGTTAATCAAACTATGGAGCGAGTTATACAATAAAGGTTTTCTATGATATTTGTCTTTGTGTCGTATTTAATGCTGTTAATTACTGTTAATGATCGATAAACAATGTTTACTACAAGTAGTTACTTAGCTAATAACTGCTAATCAATGTTAATACATAACAGTTAATCACTGTTAATACATAACAGCTTATCACCGTTAATACATAACAGCTTATCACTGTTAATACATAACAGCTTATCACTGTTAATACATAACAGCTAATCACTGTTAATAGATAACATAACAGCTAATCACTGTTAATACAAAACAGCTAATCACTGTTAATACATAACATAACAGCGAATCACTGTCAATACATAACATAACAGCTAATCACTGTTAATACATAACAGCTAATCACTGTTAATACATAACAGCTTATCACTGTTAATGCATAACAGCTAATCACTGTTAATACATAACAGATAATCACTGTTAATACAAAACAGCTTATCACCGTTAATACATAACAGCTAATCACCGTTAATACATAACAGCTAATAACTGTTAATACATAACAGCTGATCACTTTTAATACATAACAGCTTATCACTGTTAATACATAACAGCTTATCACTGTTATGTATTAACAGTGATAAGCTGTTATGTATTAACAGTGATTAGCTGTTATGTTATGTATTGACAGTGATTCGCTGTTATGTTATGTATTAACAGTGATTAGCTGTTATGTTATGTATTAACAGGGATTAGCTGTTATGTATTAACAGTGATAAGCTGTTATGTATTAAAAGTGATCAGCTGTTATGTATTAACAGTTATTATCTGTTATGTATTAACGGTGATTAGCTGTTATGTATTAACGGTGATTAGCTGTTATGTATTAACGGTGATAAGCTGTTATGTATTAACAGTGATTAGCTGTTATGTTATGTATTAACAGGGATTCGCTGTTATGTTATGTATTGACAGTGATCAGCTGATATGTTATGTATTGACAGTGATTCGCTGTTATGTTATGTATTAACAGCGAATCACTGTTAATACATAACATAACAGCGACTCACTGTTAATGCATAACATAACAGCGAATCACTGTTAATACATAACATAACAGCGAATCACTGTTAATGCATAACATAACAGCGAATCACTGTCAATACATAACATAGCAGCTGATCACTGTCAATACATAACATAACAGCGAATCACTGTTAATACATAACATAACAGCTAATCACTGTTAATACATAACATAACAGCTAATCACTGTCAATATGACATAACAAAACAGCTAATCGCTGTCAATACATAACATAACAGCTGATCACTGACAATACATAACAGCTTATCACTGTCAATACATAACATAACAGCGAATCACTGTTAATACATTACAGCTAATAACTGGTCATCTCTGTTAGTTACCTGGCTTATTACAGTTATACATCGGCTAATTGCTAAGTACTGCTGATCACTATTTTGTATTCCACGAAATAAATATGTTCTAATTATTTCGTATGAAGCGTTGATCTTAAAATAACAGGAAGGATTTCGTTAACATTTATAGATGGTCTCACACTCATTAACGAAATCTTAATTTTAATGGGTTTTTTTTTCTAGTTTATGGTTTGTAGCAGTACTATCAGGATTTTCCTCTTTAGGAATTATCTGTAAGTGATCCGTCACGTTTAAGTGAGGTATTTATCAGTCAGTTTTAGTATAACTTGACCAAGTGTTATTGTATACAGTTAATTAATCTACCAAGTTATATTCTACACACATTTAAGGTAACTGTTGAATCAGATGTATTTTCCTGAAAAAGAAAAAGAAAAAATATTTATCGGACATTCCAAACGATTATCCTCACTAAAATATTGAGGTTGTACACATTTTTCAACAGATAGATTTGAAAAGAGTACCCACAACATTGTAAAAGGTCATTTAGCTGATATATTTAGATGTAACGTTTTCATGTTGCCTCAGGCGTGACAGGCGTCAAAACCATACACGGAATCAGATTAGTTCATACTTTAATAGTTATCAGCATTAATTTTAAAAAAAAGATGTTATTCGAAACCATAATAAGCAAAAATACTATTTGTTTAATGTTAATTTAGTACCCCTTGTATTAATTTGAAAATATGAATTGGTCATTAAATATATCACCACATTTGATTTTATCATAGCCAGACATATTGTCTTTGAATTCAGGAACAAATATAAACCAATAATACATGCACGACAAATATATGTATGTCGTCGATGATGACATGGCACCATAGGTCCATTGACCGAGGGGAGGTTGACACGATATCAAAAATGGTGGGTTCTGTAAGCAATATTCATGTTGCAATAATATATTGTATTCATATAAATTCAGTGCATTTAAAATCATATTTATTGTATAAATAGGCAAAGGGAGCATCAGTTCAGCAAGCACTTGGCTTCAATAGAGTGAAAAATAATGTAAGCATGTATATATATATATATTATAAACATGTTAGGTCAAAGGTCAAAGCTTATGTCACAGTGACCTACTTTTTGTACTCAGCTCTCCACCATCACAAAATGTATATAATTTTAATGGCATTTATATGTATTTCATGCATCCACCGAGATAGCCTTTGGAAGATAGTAAGATCATATGGCATTCCTCAAAAGCTGATTGACCTGATTAAAACCTTTTACCACAATTTCAACTGCCGAGTAAGATCCAGCGATGTGTATTTTCCGGTAAGGACTGGAGTCCATCAAGGGTGCGTTATGTCATCTACCCTCTTCATCATTGCAATAGATTGGGTCATGCGAAGAACAACAGCAGTCAAAAACAGAGGCATTAGATGGGGCGCATTCACAACACTTGAAGACATCCTTTCACACAAACATCAACACATTCAAGAAAAGACCAATCTCCTTTAAGAATATGCTGGACAAATAGGTTTAAAAATCAACAAAAAGAAAACAGAAGTTATGACATTAAACATCACCAATCCAACACCAGTCATAATAAACGGACAACCCCTCCCGACAACAGACACTTTCACTTACCTAGGCAGCAAAGTTAGCAGAGATGGAGGCACCGACAAAGACATAAAACAGAGACTTTCGAAAGCCAGAGCAGCATTCAACAACTTGCAACCAGTATGGCGATCCGGACAATACACCATACGGCTGCATACTTCCAATCCTTCTGTATGGTTCAGAATGTTGGAGAATGACAGAGCTAGACCAATTAAAGCTGTCAACATTCCATACAAAGAGCTTGAGAAGGATCTTTAAAATATTTTGGCCACTAAAGATCTCAATCAAGGACCTTCTCAACAGATACAACCACAAAAAACATGTCAGCTATCCTTAGAGATAGACGTTGGAAATGGATTGGTCATGTTCTTCGAAAGAACCCTACCAACATCACTGAAACAGCTCTTTTTTGGACACCTGAGGGAAAACGAAAACGAGGAAGACCCAAGATAACGTGGAGAGGACCGTCAATGCCGAGCTAGACGAATTACATCAGACATGGAGATCAATACAGAAGCTAGCCAACGACAGACAGTTGTGGAGGAATTTCGTTGCTGCCCCACACGCCACTGGGCGTAATGGGCAGTAAGTAAGTCAGTAATATGTATTTCATATGCAGATTGCTTTGTATGGAATACAAAGCAATCTGCATTTGGATATATTGGTTCAATCATAGCATTATTTCTGTAAATATTTCATAACTGTTCTTAACTGCCAAACGATAAGTCCAAACACTACTGCAATATGTTTGCCATTTCAAAATCATATTCCAATACATATATTGCTTAACAAATATTGCAACCTAATGGTATTGCAATATCATTGCCCATACCTAGTATTACACAGAACAAAGAAATACAATATATCAGATAGTTGTTTATTATATAAATTATAGTGGACCGTAACACATAAAAATAATTATGAGACAAAAAAAAACAAACATTGATTGAAATAATGTATATCAAATTAACACCCTCTCACAACTGTTACACGTCTCTCATCTGTTGTTAAACAGGGACGTAGACCTGATAGGTTTGTACCCATTGTTCGCTGCACACTGTCAGATATGGGGTACGTGTAGTTCAGCTTCTAACACACTTTACTTACCATGTATATCAATCTTCTTTACCAGAATTTCAAACATATCACTTTAACTGTCGCATTACTTTAACTGTCGCAGAATCCATACAAAATAGTCAAGAACACCATTACGTCAAACTCGGGGACCTAACTAGGAGCACAGGTCATGTACATGTTTTACCATTATCTCTTATATTCAATCGCATCTCTGCTGTTTAAATTCAAATATAGATAAGAAATAAAATGTGCAAAAGTTTATACTTATATATCTATTTAGGGATTGGTTTTGTTTGTATGTGTCGACCAGTGTGTACAAGTTCCAGATCAAATGTAAATAATTAAAAGTTAGACATACTTAATGAAATCAGACCTATAGATTTGCCTTCAGTTTGTTCTATAAACTAGATGTGCTTTTATTCTTGTAAACGGAATCTCAAGATATATTGCGAACGGGAGTTCTAGTTTATTTCCAAGAGCCAGATTCACTGCTAGAGGGCAGCAATGTCACATTAACTAATTCAAATTTACGCGAATAAAGTATGCAAATTTTAGTCGCGATATCTAACGTGTTTACAGCCGCCACCTAGTGGTGAGGTAATAAACGTACGTTGATAAATGTCTGAGACACTTTGCAGCACGAGGCAGTTAATTACCTTCTCAGTATACACAAAACCGCGGGTCCTTTTCACTCTAGATTGCAAATTGTTGCCGAGTTGAGTGAATCCTGCCATTGATTGGTGGCATAAAATCCTCACTCATCACTCGCACTGTTCCTCATCCCAACCGTAAAGTCCTATCAATGTATTACAGTGTATAGGGTGTTGTAGCTGGTTACCGTACTGGCCTTCCTGCGGACTGCACAAAGGAGCTAATGGTTCATATTGTGCGAGTTTGAAACTAGATTAGACACGAGGATATGTTCGTCACACACAATTAAAGAAACCATGAAAATTCGCCCATCAACTTTTTCATAATTCGTTCAGCGCCTTTGACGACTCGTCAAATGAGCGTGTTTAGAGTAGAGGAGCATTAAACTTTAAAATGGAAAACAGCATGCAGTTAACTGTAGCATTGTTCACGGCAGCCATCAGCATTTAGGCTTCAGTTGGGAACAATGGTAAGGCCACTAGGGAATACATCTGAACTGTTATACGCATGTCCAGTCCGGCTGGTATAATTACTACCCTTCTTCCCTTCATAAACAATTCTCCGGTGTCCCTACAGTTGTTCAATAGTCGATATAATTATATTTGTCTGTTAAGAGTACTATTTTTGAAGCGTCGACATGCTTGGCTTATCCAGCAAGTACTTGTATTTGATCCAGTCCTCTTCATTGTAAAAGTGCCTTGACTCAGAAGGGATAGCGGGACTATCATGGTCGTGGAACCATTTCTCACCGGAGGGTAAAAAGTACCCCGCACCATCCCAGCGTCTACTCCAAGCGGAAGTCTGGAACGGAAGTAGGTTTGGCACTGGGACACCGGTGTACTGTGTGGGTACTCCTGACAACGTGATACCTACAACAAGACAAGACGAAATGTATTGAATAACACAGAACTGATCACAAAAGTATATGAATACTTTACCCGATATCGAAAGTTGGTTAAGAAATGAAAGTAATGCAATCCAGTTATTTTCTGGTTTCAGCTATGTGCTGACAAGTATTGTAACCACTTCTTACACATTACCAAAGCACGATTTCCCTTTAACTGTAACATGGAGTAGGATTGTTCGCTATGGATACATAACAATGATTCACACAAGAAACAGTCTGTACGTACATTTGTATAGAAACATAAAGACATGCAATCTGCAAAAGATGGTCAACGTATCGACGTTCTTCAACTGTTGTTCGTAAGTCGACATGAAAACATTCTTCTCAGCTGTTTTAGATTAATAAACATACCACTAGGCTTTGGAGCAGCGTCCCGCATTCGTTGATATTCGACCCAGGCGTCTTCCGACTCAAACAGTACCGCGTCCCTTTTGGTTTTCGGAGGGAGCGCCTTATACTCGTGGAACTGGATCCAGCAGTTGGATAAGGGGATGTAGTAGCCCGGCCCCCGGTACACGTGAGACTTTCCCGTACCGCTGAGGTAGTTGTGGACGGGGGTGGGATTGTAGGGTCCCCTCTCCTTCAGGTTCACCCCTCCACTAGTTGCGTACTCCACTCTGTGCATCCTGGAAATATAGATTAGAGGTTATATCGTACTCCAAGTGAAAACAACATATTAGAGATTATATCGTACTCTAAGTGAAAAAATATATGAGAATTTATACTNCGGGGGGGGGGTGTATCGTGACATATTGTAACTGCATATTTGAAATAAGAAAAATAACTTCCTACACGTTTTATTTTTATTATCAAGAACCTGGTTAAAATTTATAGACTGCTTCCTACACAGATGCCTGTCTGAAGTGTACTCTGGCTGAGGCTAGATGACAGGGAAAGGTTATCTCGGTCAATTCGATTCCAGACTAGAACGGACATTTCTGTCTCCTTGATACGACCTTTTGATATATACTTGTACCAAAGGGAGCTGACATTTTCATTTTCACTATTTTTGTTAAGTTCCTTTTTTCATTTGCCTTTTTCGAAGTTTAAAAATGTTCTCTTGGATACGGCAAATCGTCAAATAGGAAAAACATTGAAAATGTCATGATTTTAAATGTGAATATTTGAGCGTGGTTAGGAATCATAACATTAGAGTGCAGGGCAGGCTGACTACAAGTAACGGGTTTTCTTAGTAATTTGTAAATGTCATTCACATTGTGTATGTCTAGTTCTACTGATTTCATATGATCTATTCATACACGTCATCATACACCTCAACAATGAATCTCAAAACTAAAACTCAAAACGTTTGTCTTCCTTAACAGTATCTTCTACAGTCACTGCATCACTCCTATAGTGACAATACCATAAATGGTAAATATCTAAGCATTGAACTGTTTTGATATGGCTTTTACAGTCTACATGAACGACACAGTTCTGCAGGCAAAACATCATAATTCTCGCTAGCATGTTATGGTTTGTTTGCCTGCAAAGCTGTATCATTCACTTAAACTGTAACTGACATATCAACGGTGCTCAATGCTTATATCTACTTTTTTCGAAGTATTTTGAAAGATGCTGCTTAATATTCAGCGTTCAGTTCTGATTAGAGTGTGCCTCTTCAATGAATGGAACGTCCATCTTTCATGTAGGGTCAATGGTATCTAACGTTACAGCTACGACCTCAACACGTATATATATAGGCCATAGCATTTACAGTCAAAGGGGCCGCGGTGGCCACGTCTGACATTCTGCTACCACTAGCACTCCATCACTGGGTCGCAGAACTCCGGCTTTCATCCACCTTCAAAAACTGGCACGTCCTTAAATGACCATAGCTGTTAATAGGAGGTAAACCGTGTTATGGATGCTGTATTATTTTGTCATGGTTGTTATATCACTTCATCATGGTTGTTATATTACCGTGTTATGGTTGTTATTTGACCTCATCATGGTTGTTATATTACCGTGTCATGGTTGTTATATAACCGTGTCGTGGTTGTTATATTACCGTGTCATGGTTGTTATATCACCTGATCATGGTTGTTATATTACCGTGTCATGGTTGTTATATTACCGTGTCGTGGTTGTTATATTACCTTGTCATGGTTGTTATATCACCTCATCATGGTTGTTATATTATCGTGTCATGGTTGTTATATTACCGTGTCATGGTTGTTATATCACCTGATCATGGTTGTTATATTACCGTGTCATGGTTGTTATATTACCGTGTCGTGGTTGTTATATGACCGTGTCGTGGTTGTTATATAACCTCATCATGGTTGTTATATTACCGTGTCATGGTTGTTATATCACCTCATCATGGTTGCTATATAACCTTGTCATGGTTGTTATATTACCGTGTCATGGTTCTTATATTACCGTGTCATGGTTGTTATATAACCTCATCATGGTTGTTATATTACCATGTCATGGTTGTTATTTGACCTTCTCATGGTTGTTATATTACCATGTCATGGTTGTTATTTCACCTCATCATAGTTGTTATATTACCGTGTCATGGTTGTTATATTGTCATGTCATGGTTGTTATATTAACATGTCATGGTTGTTATATAACCGTGTCATGGTTGTTATATTACCTTGTCATGGTTGTTATATAACCTCATCATGGTTGTTATATTACCATGTCATGGTTGTTATTTGACCTCATCATGGTTGTTATATTACCATGTCATGGTTGTTATTTCACCTCATCATGGTTGTTATATTACCGTGTCGTGGTTGTTGTTATATTACCGTGTCATAGTTGTTATATTACCGTGTCATGGTTGTTACATTACCTTGTCATGGTTGTTATATAACCTCATCATGGTTGTTATATTACCGTGTCGTGGTTGTTATATAACCTCATCATGGTTGTTACATTACCATGTCATGGTTGTTACATTACCTTGTCATGGTTGTTATATTACCTTGTCATGGTTGTTATATTACCATGTCATGGTTGTTATATTACCTTGTCATGGTTTTTATATAACCTCATCAAGGTTGTTACATTACCATGTCATGGTTGTTATATTACCGTGTTATAGTTGTTATATTACCATGTCATGGTTGTTATTTGACCTCATCATGGTTGTTATATAACCGTGTCATGGTTGTTATTTCACCTTATCATGGTTGTTATATTACCGTGTTATGGTTGTTATATTGCCTTGTCATGGTTGTTATATTACCGTGTCATGGTTGTTATATTACCTTGTCATGGTTGTTATATTAGTGTGTCATAGTTGTTATATTTCCGTGTCATAGTTGTTATATTACCTTGTCATAGTTGTTATATTACCGTGTCATGGTTGTTATATAACCTTGTCATGATTGTTATATTACCGTGTCATGGTTGTTATATGACCGTGTCGTGATTGTAATATTACCGTGTCATGGTTGTTATACTATGTCATTGTTTCCTATATTACCACACACCATGGGTATCATATACATTTACTTCAAATAGTGACATTCTCTATAATTGGTTAATAAAATATTTTTTTCTATGACACCTGAATGTTCAGGAAGCAAATGCAACCAACGAGCCCCCATATATATTACAACCCCTTCTATGTCAATCGTCTTTCTTAACACAAAGCCGCCCTACACCACAACATTGAACACCACACCCGTATACGGTATAAATATCATATACGAATACTTGTACACAGTATGTGTTGAACTCAAAAACAGTGTGATCTGTAGATCTCGACTGGGTTTTTAGGCTTTGTTGTTGAATGTTATAGTAATAGAAGGTGTTTGGCACTATTTGCAAACTTTGCATTGCACCATCGCCCAGTCAGTATATATTCTTTATCGTATTGAGGTGTTGATTAGGTTTGACGAATGGGGTGTTATATCTACCTGTAGATGTTATCTCCCCTTTATTACATGATTATCGATCGTTTCTCATCTGTATACTACACCTGTATACAGGTGTGACGTTCCTTTTCCGCATGCGCTTATATAAGTAACCCGACAATAAGGTTTTGTTTATGTGGAATAATATTTCCATCACGAACACAATAAAATAGTTTTTTGTAATTCATGACTTTGATCACAATCACACCTGTGCACTTACCTGTGGCTGTCGTGACTGAGCAAACCGGATGTTTACCTGTGTGGTGTTACGTCGTGTAACCAATGTAAACTGATTAGGGCGCCATCTACACACAGACGGCTGATTGTGCAGTGTTGACTACGGGTCATTTAAACTTTATCCAACACGAGGAGCTTAGGAAGACCGTACAGGCTAAGCACGGGAGGATACTAACAATCGGGTTGTTGTTTTACCTGAAACACAGGTAAGACATTACTGCAGCTGAACGCAGTTGTGTGCAGGTGTGTCAAATTGCATCGCAGGTGTTAACAGGAGCTATCTACATGATGGAGGGGAGATTACTCCTATTGAAATTATTTGTTTGAAACTTGCTGATGTGAAAGGCGGGAGCCTTGAAGGGTTTTTGAACTTGTATGTGCACTAAATTTCGAATTCCAATCAAATCGAGTATACAATGTAAAATAAAATACATGAGTTGTAACAGAAAGATCGAGGTAGATATCGTCACGTTATGTTTCATTAGTATAGNCCCCCCCCCCCCCCCCCCCCACCCCCCCAATTTTCCACGTTTTTTTCAATAACCGTATCTCCCTTTTACAGAGTTCTTTCCTTCCATCCCTTCAATCCCTGTGATTGTATCCCGTCCCCCTTTATCTTTCATCGAATGCCATCTTCGGCTTCTCTCTCAATCTCCCCGCCCTTCCACATCTTTATCCAGGGCTATCTCTTAAATCACCAATCTCTCTCTCCGTCTTTTTCTAAATAACCTCTCCTCCATCCCATCTCCAACCCAATGGTTATTCGGAACACAAAATAAATGATTTTTGTTATTTTCTTTGGAGAAAATGTTTGTTATAAAAAATGACCTGTCCAGGTTTTGTGTTCCAGGTAACCAGAAAGCCATGCACCGGAAGGAGTACGCCACAAGTGGAGGGACTTACCTCAAGGAGCGTGGTCCCACTAACGCCGTCCCCCTCCACAATTACGTCAGTGGTGACGGAAAGTCGCACGCGTACAGAGGCATGGCCCACTACGTCCCCTCAGAAAGGGCCTGGATCGCCAAGGACCAGTTTCGATCGTTGCCACGTGAAACCAAACGTGACGCTATCGATATTCAGTCAGAGGACCAGTGGGTGGACTTCATGAGGAACCGAGACACGCCTTCTGGTAAATAATTGAACGGTGCATCCCCAAATTAGTCCGAGTCTAATATTATCGAATATTGGAGCTGGAATAAAATTCCGATTAACGAATGTGTAATTCAACGCTCCTTGTCACTTGTCAGCATTATAGAGATCACACCGAAAACGAAAAAGTGCTCTGGTTCGTTTTTGGAGTTTAAACTCTCCAATTTTGAATTCAATTTCGACGGATGAGATTTAATTGCTCTTAGTTTTTCTTAATAAAATGGCAACAGATAATTGCTCGTTAATTTGACCTTGTTTCATTTTTTTTGTATTCCCTGCCTTACATATATTGTAAATTTCTGCATATCTTCGACTGTACATTTAGTTCCCGTACCATATGATTTTAAATGTGACAAACATTCATTAATTCTTTTCTTTTCAATAATTATTGAATCATTTGTTGTTAACAGGTTACTACAATGAAAACATAGGCCTACTGCAGACTGGTAAAGCCGATCTGAAGCTCTTCGGATACACTCGGAACCTTCCTGCAATGCCATCAAAAGACATTTTCCAAAATCCCTGGCCGAAGAGTGATGCATTTGTTCCGGTAGAGCGAAAAGGGCGTGGCGATTACTATGGCTACTATCATGAGGCAATTGAAAGTGAACGAGAACGACGAAAGAAAGAGTTTCCAACGAGCTGGGTGATCGAAGCTAGAGACGTGCCGAAGTTATAATTTCTTATGAGCACTGACCTTACATGTTCAGTAAAACCTGACGTTACCGACATTAAGGGGGCGGGGTTAATTTGGTCGTTTATTGTGTATCGGATGTCGGTAAACTCAGGATTTAACGTACAAGTAGACATTTTAAGTCAACATTTGTCTAATATCCAGTCCGGATATATTATATCTTAGCAAACGTTAAAGATGAACACTTTAAGTCTGTGATAATAAGAATGGGTTTCATGTTTATCTATACCTCTCAAAACTCCCATGAACACTGTTTAAATAACACAGTATTTATCACACTGGATGAAAAGTTGGTGGTTTTCCCAATGGGACCTCGGGGTTTGTTACAGTCTGTATGATTGGACAATCATGATGTATTCCGTCTTTGCGTATTGCAGAGTTATCTTCTCCTGTGAGCAGATATTGATTGTTACCTCATTGGTTTGTGCGTGAAAATTACGTCGTTTTCTCAAAAAATGATGACGTTACTCTAACAAACAAATGACGTAACAATCAATACCTGCTCACAAGAGAAGATAACTCTGCAATACGAAAAAAAGGAATATGTATTTATATATCATAGCGAGAGATGTTTTTTCTGAACCTAAGCTTTTAATATCACTCTCTACATATCAGGATAGGGCCAAACATAAAAAACTGTAACAAATCCACGAGTGTTTGTGGTATTCCTCAATATACAGCAATATTCTCTTAATCTGCTATGTATTATTAGTGTTATAGTGTACAGAAATGTATATTTAATTTGTTGTGCAAAAAAATTTATAAATATATGATGATGAAAATGTAGAAATATCTTTCTTGACATTTCTACAAAAAGTTGGCTTTATTCTCGTGTTCAAATTATGTTATGGTATTTGTTTTATAGATGTGTCCAATATATCCAGATAACAGTATTAAAGCGAACTGTGATGATTGTGACTTTTTGTATGTTTCTTCTAATTGTTTGCAAATTCAACACATATTACACAGATCTATGTAAACCAGTAGACAGGACAGCAATGCTAGTATCGACTACGGGTGTATTGCTATCCACAACACACGTATACTGTATTGTCAAGTCATGGTGACAGGACGTTCTAGAACCAGATTGTTTAAAACTACACAATTTGAAATAGTTTAATGACACGTGTCGGGGTAAGGGTTAAGGTAAACTCATTTAGATATTTCCTTGAAGGAAACCGAACAAACATATTTTTCTGTTTCAATACAAAACTGAATGTATTCATTCCCCTTGTCCAGTTTGACCAATATGAGGAACGCAAGATTATCTTTCAAATACAGACACTCGTAAAAAAAAATTGTCAAGAATGTGAAGAAAAAAAAAACAATCGGGACAATACACATATGTCAACAAAACCTTAATTTGAACTCAATTAAAAGTACAATTAAAGGGCCCGTATTCATGAAAACGTTCTCATGCTCAAGGATTGATTTTGTGCTCATACCAGCTTTTTTGTAACTCACTTAAGTCATGTCAAACGATCAAAACGTCAAATGGAAATATTGATAATAGTTTTATGCTTTGAACCTCTTAATTGTTTTCCAAATCATTGAAAAAATAAGATCTATTTATCAATTTAACACTAAAACAAGAAATAAAACTTGAGTACAACATCCATGCATGAGCGTGATAACGGTTTCGTGAATACCGGCCCAGATGCTTCATCGAAGTAAATCAAGGAACGGAGTATTGACAACGAAACAATAAAACACACTTCTGAGAACAACCTCTTTCAAATCACACAGCGAAATAGCATTTTCCCCAATACATCGTGATGGCGCCCATAAAAACGTGACCGTAGTTTGACTCAGCCTGCACATTCTGTATTGTAAGTTTTTGAAACTCGTTGAACTCACAACATTCGTAGCAAGTTCTTGAATACCGAGTCAAACCCCTAGGTTTGGGGAGCAGATATGTTTACTGTCAAGGAGGGGGAAATCGAAATCTTCGCGCTCATCGCACAACTTAGATGTGAGCCGTCCCTGTTGGTCTTGTTGCAGGTAAAGAATCTTTAGTGTCGTTGATTTCAAGCTCATGAGTGTATACGATCGACGTGGTGAATATATTTCCGTTGTTTAAATATAGATATATCTCAAAGTGAAATTGCAGAACTTGGCAAGGTTTTTGTTACCAGCCTTGATAAATTTCAATGGAAAACAAAGACAAAGCGCCTAAAAGAAAAGCATGTTTTTGCTTGAAAATCTTCAGAACTTCAGAACCCCAACACAGTTATTCTCAACCAGGAACTCGATCATTCTCGAGCATAAATTCATTTTGACATTTGCCATGTTTTTTGCCCAAAAGAAACTTCAAAATAGTTTACAACTATATTTTTTATCGCCGTTTACCTTTCTTGGGAAAATAAATAAATTGAGAGAACGAAGACGTTGCTTAGTTTCTCATGAGGTGTGATATAAAGAATGTATAAGGTATAAGTGAAATGTTCTGATAGAAGAAGTATTTTTAGGAAAGGAGGCTCATATGTACATATATGACAAGGATTAAGGTATTAGATGTATTGTATGCTGACAACACATTTATTTATGGTTTTTTCCATATTTTTATGTTTTAAGATGAAGCGTCGAACTGAACGAATAATGACGGACTAAACGGCCATTCATTTAATGCTACCTTGTTGTGAAATACATCTCAAACGGTCTTTAAATATCATTTGTGAATAATTATTTAGACGTGCACCTCTGAAGGAATTCATATATAAACTGAATCTATTCAATGTGCAAAAGACATATCATCTATCACAGGGATTCGCAACACGGTCGACATTGCCAAAAGATTATAATATTGCGGTTCTTTAACTTCTCTCCTTAGCTCCAGAGTTTCCTATAGTGAACAATCCCTCTTACTACCGCCAGATTCAAACCAGAAGCCAAAAGCTTCAAAATATTTCTAGGACTAGATGGGTGCAATGGTACGATGCACTTGAAACTTTCATTTTGATGATTGTGCGACTAGTTGTCAACATTGGAGAAAACAAATTGCATATCAACATCAATAGATACATTCAACGGGGAGACTGAGTGATGCTATTTTCCTTCTTGCTTCAGTGACCAACTTTGGACTCTTGATGGCATGTGTTATGTACATATGTAGCTGTAGAAAAAGACAAAAACTTTTTTTTCATAATTTTCTTTTGACTTTACGTAACCAAAATGTTATGATGCTTTATTTGCGTGGTTTATTATTAGTAAATTGTTTTATTAATTGATAGATTGATAAATTGATTCGTTGATGATTGATTAGTTATTGATTGTTCTTCCTAACTCCATGGAACAAAAAATATGTGTGTGATAAGAATATGAATTATTTGGTTAAGCATTGAAAACAATATTTGATGTGGAAATTAAAGAAAAAATACATAGCGTCGAAATCTTAACTCAGCTTGACACTGCTAGTTCAGGGGAGGTAATTCACAAGTACAACCTATTGGAACTCTCCTCTTAATATCAGAACGAGGCAGGCTTCCTTTTACTTCAGGTGAGTTTCACATGTTCTCATTTGTGTTTTAAAATGCAATCAGAACCCAAATTGTTATGAATTGATCCCTCGTCACGATCACATATGTGTTGTTATCTACTCCACTAAATAATTAGCATCACCGATTGAATAATACCCGAAGAAATGTCCGGTTTCGCATAATTGATGAACCGGCATCAGACTACGGAGTAAACGTAATCGTCACCACTTTTGACGGATGATTGAAATTTGTGAATCTTTTCCAATACATACTCATACTAATATACTTTTAGCAAGACCAACAATCGACATGCATTAAATGGACGAATGAAGCTCCCGCGTGATCTACTGTGTAACCAGGGATATTTGAGAGCAACCTTTGGTTGATTCGTCCTACTGATACTAATCTCTCCTGTATACAATTCCACTAGCCCGACGTCCAGGGCCAGGAAGATAGAAATATAGACCTATATACATAAAATCAATTATGTGTTATGTGATAACTGAATTCAAATATTTTCTCTTTTTTTTTCCCAGATGAGTAACATGAAGAGCATATCTTGCTGTCTAGTATTGACTTTTATCCTTGTGATAGGGATAACCGTGGTAAAGTCAGGGAACCCACATGATGCTGATATAGAGGACAACGACTTCGCAGAATTTGAAGATTTTGAAGATGGTGGTGAGCTTTATATCTAACATGAAAAGTTTGGTGTTAAAAAACCCATGTTTAAACAAGTGTAATAAATCATTAGGGGGAAAACCAAAATATCTAACTAATTGATCTTTAGTAGCTCTGTTAATAGAGGATGTGAAAATTACAATTGACTGGGGTGTAATTAAGTGTATAGGGATATTATACTAACTGTGGTCATGATGATCAGGCCCTAATAAAAATCCTATTTGTGTCTGTTCCCCTACATAAATATGCTGACTCAATAAAAAGTAGTCTGCTCAAATAATTTGATTGAACATTGATTGTAGAAAAAAATGTCTGCAAATCTGGTAACCTATGATAAATTTGAATTAATATTCAGAATAAATTGTCATACAAGAGTTGATAATTTAATCCTAAAGATATTGGTTGGAAAAAATAAATATTAATAGTACAGTCTTATAAGAATTGTTTAGATGTATGCAGACTGAAACAAACATCAACAATGCAGCAGAACAAAATATAGCTCTTCATGGCTGACTTTCTTTAAGACAAATGGTCATCTTCAGGCCTACTATTTTCAAATATATCTGCTTTTACCAAAATGTCTATATCTGGCAATGTACATATTATCTACCTGGTATATCATTTTCAAAGCATGCAACAAACCAAGAAATGGTTTAAGGATTTATTGCAAGCAGTTAAAATGTGACTTTTTAAAATAGATAAAAGAAACTTAAAATCCTGAGTTGGGTTTAATCAAACAATTATGTTATTGATACTGGCCTAACAGGAGTTTTATTTGTTGTCCCCACAGTTGAAGTGTTGGAGGACGAGGACAGGGCAGAGTTTCCTGATGATGTTGAAGTTCAGCAACAGAAGGAAGGAGGAGCTGAGGGAGAGGACGATGAGGAGACAACTATAGAGGTACTTATATAACCAGATTGTTAAACTAACAAAATTTACCACACAAACGAATAAAACTGTGTTTAGAAGGTAAACTAATAATCATCTTTAGCCTCCTTGACTTTTAGCTGTATGTCTAAATCTATAAGTAAGAATGTTTAACTTATAAGTAAGAATTAATTGTCATAACGGGGGCTGAAACAGGTATTAAACCATGTACTTGGTTGCGGTTTGGCTACCAGTGTTATATCCTAGATTGCCAAAAACCATCCCAAAAGGTACTTGCATACTACACACTACATCTGATGCATTTTGAGATCTCAGTCGAACGTGAAGAAATTTCTTCAAATTCATGCTTTTATGTGTGTTTTTTTAAAAATTTAAACATTGGTAATTTTAAAGAGACAAATGAGGAAATTCACACTTTTTCAATTAAGAATGTCAGCATTCCCTTGACTGAAAAACTATCTCCAGTGTCCAATAAAGCCATTATTACTACATGTACAACGTTAACGTTTAACAAGAATTTGGTTTGTCTTTCTTCATATTCATTTTTATTATTCAGAATGAAGATGATGATGATGAGTTTGAGCACTTCACAGATGAAGATGAGTTCATTGGATTTGATAAGGGTCAAAGTCCCAGCTCAGGAAAATCTAAAGACAAACTTCCTAATTTGAAAATGACAGAGGTTTGTAATAAAAAAATGATATATGGAGATACGTGATCTAGCTATAACAGCTTGTTCACCGCCTGTTGAATGATGTTTCAATTTTAAGTATAGAGAAGTTTAACATCGAAAAAAATATCAGCACTTAAATATATGTTAAAACAAATCAATATTACAAAATGCTTCTACAGGCAAGTATTATTACAACATTTTGTTCCGCTATTGATAATGAGGTCATGACCTTAACAGGTTCCCGGTCATCTACGTACTAACTGGGACAGTTTCTACATGGAAATCCTGATGCTGGCTGGTCTGGCTGTTTACTTCCTCAACTTCATCCACGGTAAAAACAAGAACCACAAGTTAGCCCAGGCCTGGCTCCAGTCCAACCGTGACCTGCTGGAGAGCAACTTCCATATTGTTGGTGAGTTTGTCAAACAGTGCAGGACAGAGACACTTCCAGAAATTGGGGGGGGGGGGGGGGGGGGGGGGGGGTAATTGAGGCCATTGTCTGAATTTGTCAAACAGTTTACTGCATCCTAATTGTTGGAATTAAACCCTAATAATGGATAATGCTATAGAAGCTTGTGAACTTATATGCCAGGGTTTACTAAATTGTGTTACTGTTATATTATAAAACAACCATTTTATAATCAGGTCTGCTGTGTTATGTGACATTCATTATGTCTGCTATATAATGTGATGTACATCAGGTGATGATGGATCCACAAAGGAGGCACAAGCTGGCACCCTGATGAAGGAGTCGGAGAATGTGTATGCGCTGTGGTGCAGTGGACGGTCTGCTCTGGAGGGTATGCTGGTGGAACTTAGACTCCTGAAAAGACAGGATCTCATCAGCACCATGACGAACATGTTTAAACCTGCCTCAGATCAAATAGTATGTAGCAACTGGTGTCAAATAAGTAGATCATATTTCGAGGGAGTTCAGAATTTCTTTCAATCATCAAGAAAGTATTCAATTCAATATAATGTAAAAACAACAAACATTATCTATAAGCTGTGTTCAAACTAACACGAAAATACAGACAGTATGATAGTCTATGTTTGAAGTACATGTATTACTTTATCATTTTTGATAACTAGAAAAACATTCTTTTGAAAAATTGCTTTTTTAACTTCTAAGGAAAGGGAGAGCATTTCGAACAAAAATTACAGGTTTCTACAGAGTTTAAATGTAAAATACTTTTCTATTTGAAATTGTTCCCAGATCAGTACTTTCAGGTTGTGTCCCTCGAAATGCCAAATTTTAGCAATAAAGACCCCACTCATAATTCGGCTATTTTGTATTACCTGTAGTTGGTGACGATAGACCTAGACAAGAACGTGATGGACAAGTTTGTTTTCGCCATTGCTATGAAGAGGAGCTGTGCCAAGCTACACAAGGAAATGATAGATTTGGTAAGCATGGCTGTGTTGAGTTTATTCTTTGTTGATATTTTAACAAAGAAAATGAACCAGAGATGAAATTTAATGACTGTATATATAAATTACAAAATAATCAAAGGATGGTAAGTTTATCACAAAGTAAATAAATAAAATGTGTGGTTGATTTCTGTTACATAAAGAGACACAAAGTGATCTGTAAGTGCTGTTTTTATTTGACAGAGTCAGTTTACAGAAAAGAAGAATTTAGATAAATATTCTGACATGCCAAGCTCATACCAATTACTGAGTGAGGTGGGAGAGGCATCTAATGCTCTTTTAGATAAAAAGGTAAGTGATCATTAGTAGACCTATCTCTGAAAGCTTCAGAGAATCAATAAATCACTCTCCATAAGCAGAAAAAAACTGATAATCGTAACGATATTCCAATAGAATTGCCATCTGCCACTACCATTTGCTACAGTGTCTATATAATTTTGCTCTGGGCATTGATGAAATTGTATGACATTCCTCCTTTTAGTCTCCCTTGTTCACTAATTTCCTTAGTCTAGTTTGAAGAGAAAATAAAAATAGTTTGTATCCAAACCTTGACAGTAGATTTTCCTTCATGAGATTTCTTATTAAATGAAATGAGTAATTAAGCAATGTGTCTCATACGAATATACTACATAATGTCTTGATAAGCAAGAAACATAATTAAGAAAAAGAGCTGAGTTTATGTAACATGGTATATGAGCGACGGAATCTTTTATTGTTGATTGGTAGGTTATTCCATATTTCTTGTTTCAAATGCCCTTTTTTATAACTTTTGATGTCTTTGAAAGTTTGTGAGTTTTGTCGACAGGTTTGCCAAGTGCTGACCAAGTTTGAGGGCCAGGTGGAGTTTATGCATTTCTCAGACCAGTTTTGTGGAGCGAAGTCGCAAGAGTAAGTGTATATATTTGAGGGCTTGGTGTATTTCCTATATTTCTGTCACCAGCTCTATGGGGGTTAGTTATATCACAAGAGTAAGTGTATATATTTGAGGGCCCGATCAGAGTTTTTATTTTCCTGTCGCCAGTTCTATGGGGGTTAAATCACAAGAGTAAGGGTATATATTTGAGGACTTGGTGTATTTTATATATTTCTGTCGCCAGTTCTATGGGTGTTAAGTCACAAAAGTTAGTGTATAAATATGAGGGCCCAATTGGAGTTTTCATATTTCTGTCCTCAGTTCTATGGGGGTTAAATCACAAGAGTAAGTGTATATATTTGAGGGCTTGGTGTATTTCAGATATTTCTGTTGCCAGTTCTATGGGGATTAAATCACAAGAGTAAGGGTATATATTTGAGGGCTTGATCAGAGTTTTTATATTTCTGTCGCCAGTTCTATGGGGGTAAAATCACAAGAGTAAGGGTATATATTTGAGGGCTTGATTAGAGTTTTTATATTTCTGTCGCCAGTTCTATGGGCGTTAAATCACAAGAGTAAGTGTATATATTTGAGGGCTTGGTGTATTTCATATATATCTGTCGCCAGTTCTATGGGGGTAAGGTCACAAGAGTAAGTGTATATATTTGAGGGCTTGGTGTATTTCATATATTTCTGTCGCCAGTTCTATGGGGGTTAAATCACAAGAGTAAGTGTTTATATTTGAGAGCTTGGTGTATTTCATATATTTCTGTCGCAAGTTCTATGGGGGTTAAATCACAAGAGTAAGTGTATATATTTGAGAGCTTGGTTTATTTCGTATATTTCTGTCACCAGCTCTATGGGGGTTAAATCACAAGAGTAAGTGTATATATTTGAGGGCTCGATTAGAGTTTTTATATTTCTGTCGCCAGTTCTATGGGGGTTAAATCACAAGAGTAAGTGTATATATTTGAGGGCCCGATCAGAGTTTTTGTATTTCTGTCGCCAGTTGGCTTTAATGACTCCTCTAAAGTTTGATATTTACACTTCGGTTAACAGTATCACCTTAATACATGGAATACATTTGTTTGACAGTACGTTTTGTTTTTTCCACAGTGAGTCCCAAGCCACAAAAATGCCTGAGGTTAAACCTGTAATGATATTTTGTTTTAATGGTAAGTTTTCCGGAAAGTTCACTGTTCCATTTTGGCACTGAAGACACCTCTCCATAATTCTTGTATTAAACTTCGTTTATTTTTACAGAAAATGTAATGTTGGGTTCGATTCTCTGCATCAAATTTTCTTCTTTGTTAAAGTAACATCTTATTTGGAAATTTCTACAGAGAAAAAGGTTGGGTAATAGATACCCGGCAAAGATCCCAAACCAATGAATGCTGGGTAGATCTAGTGCACTTAACCTTTACTGTCAAATTTAATCTACAGCAGGAATAAGTGATAACAGGAAATTTGAGGAGGGTGTTTATAGTCTTAGGCCTGTTATAATATTGTTATGATTCATATATCACTTCAATTACTTCAAGACCTACGAGGACAGAGGAAATTGTCAGGATTGTGATATTCTGGTTTTTACATTTCAGTACCTGGTAAAGGTAAGAGCAAGCCTACAGACATGGAGCAGATGAAACCCTTGTTACAGCTAGTCTTCTACTGCCTGGAGAAAGTCAGTCGCCTTCAGCTTGGCAAGGAGGTAAGCAGATCATAGCAATGTCACATTATCTCTGACAAGATGCTGTTACTGTCAAATATTACACAAGTTTTATGTAGAAAAGGACATAGTTGAGGAACTTATTGCAAAAATATTGAATTTATCTTACTTTTCTGGAACAAACAAGCATTGCATTTATTGTTTAATCTTTGTCATCAGTTGAATTTTAGGAGGCTATAAGGCCCCCTGTAGGAGCTCTCCTCAGCCTCAGTATAATTTTGACCAGTTCATTATATTTGGAGGGATCCTTGACTACATCTCTGGGTTACATTAGTGCCCATGTAGGGACCAAGACATTATCCATAATCTTCTTAGCTTTGCACTTACAAGCATGCTTGCACGAAGAAGACTCGAGGATGAGGTCTTTCCATGGAGGAATAGTATTTTTCAAGTAGTGAACCATCTAGGCAGTTGTAATTGATTTGGCTAGAGGAATGTTTTTAATTCTATTGGCATTGCTGTCACACATTATAACTGCCTTAACCCTTTCACCCCTATGTAACTAAAGTAGGCTCTACCTTGCATTGATATGGACAAGTCCATAATGGTCTACAGTGGTGAAAGGGTTAAAGAAACCAATAGGTCATGTAAAGAAAAACCAGAGTCCTGTAATCGACCATTGCCTTTACTGGACTTTGTCCACATAGATACATTGATATAGAGATTTCTTACAACAAGTTTATCCTTCAGGCAAGAAATAAATCAGAAAAGAACAGGAAGAAAGCAGAAGAACAATTCCTGAAAGCCGCTCATTCTCAGCTTCAAGAGGCAGCACAGCTTCGTCGTGAAGAGAAACGTCGCAATGAGAAGGAACGCATCATGAATGAGGAGGATCCTGATAAAACTAGGAAGTGGGAGGTAGGTCAACCGTGTATGGATCAGGGTCAGGGTTAGTGTATAGGAAGTGGGAGGTAGGTCAACCTTGTATGGATGTAGGTCAGGGTTAGTGTATAGGAAATGGGAGATAGGTCAACCATGTATGGATGTAGGTCATGGTTAGTGTTAGTGTATAGGAAGTGGGAGGTATGTCAGCCTTGTATGGATGTAGGTCAGGGTTAGTGTATAGGAAGTGGGAGGTAGGTCAACCTTGTATGGATGTAGGTCAGGGTCAGGGTTAGTGTATAGGAAATGGGAGGTAGGTCAACCTTGTATGGATGTAGGTCAAGGTCAGGGTTAGTGTATAGGAAGTGGGAGGTAGATCAACCTTGTATGGATGTAGGTCAGGTTTAGTGTATAGGAAGTGGGAGGTAGGTCAGCCTTGTATGGATGTAGGTCAGGGTTAGCTTATAGGAAGTGGGAGGTAGGTCAACCTTGTATGGATGTAGGTCAGGGTTAGATTATAGGAATTGGGAGGTAGGTCAGCCTTGTATGGGTGTAGGTCAGGGTCAGGGTTAGATTATAGGAATTGGGAGGTAGGTCAACCTTGTATGGATGTAGGTCAGGGTTAGTGTATAGGAAGTGGGAGGTAGGTCAACTTTGTATGGATGTAGGTCAGGGTCAGGGTTAGTGTATAGGAAGTGGGAGGTAGGTCAACCTTGTATAGATGTAGGTCAGGGTCAGGGTTAGTGAATAGGAAGTGGGAGGTAGGTCAACCTTGTATGGATGTAGGTCAGGGTCAGGGTTAGATTATAGGAAGTGGGAGGTAGGTCAACTTTGTATGGATGTAGGTCAGGGTCAGGGTTAGTGTATAAGAAGTGGGAGGTAGGTCAGCCTTGTATGGATGTAGGTCAGGGTTAGTGTATAGGAAGTGGGAGGTAGTTCAACCTTGTATGGATGTAGGTCAGGGTCAGGGTTAGTGTATAGGAAATGGGAGGTAGGTCAACCTTGTATGGATGTAGGTCAGAGTCAGTGTATGTGGCCATTACCAACATGGCTAAAGTTTTAGGTCAAGTAGGGGGTAGATCTCGGATGTTTTCAGCCTTTATCTGGGTCCTTAAAATCAAGGTTACCTAAGATAATGAGCGTTTGTTGACACCTGGATGAACTTTTTACCTTCAAAGGAATACACATTTCCTGTATTCAAATAATATTCAAAATATTTGCTAAATTTAATAGGATCTGTGCTATAATTTTGTGGTTAGATTTCTTTTTATACACCCTTCTAAAGATGGGACATATTGTTATCAAGTGAGGAGACACTCAGTGTCTGCATGATATTAAGTTATTTTCAACAGATTATCTTGAAACTTCATATGAAGGTTAATTGTCATGAAAGTTCAGACTAGTTTGATGATCAATATTATTGTACATTGTATTTTCACTTGCAAAAACAGAGTTCGCTTGATATCTTGAGTGATTTTCAACAGATAAACTTTAAAATTCACAAAAAGGTTAATTCATAAAAGCTTGGATAAGTTTGATAACGACCATTTTAGTTTGCCAACAACCATTATTAACCATAATTGAGGTATTGCCCCACGCAGGTGCAGACATTGTAGGACCTACTCTCTTAAACTAATTTGTGATTTATATCTGTGATTGTTATCATTGATGTTTGCTGTAAATGCAGATACTCTTAGCACTGTTATTTACTGAAATGACTGATTCCGATACTTGTGTTTTTAAGGAGCGAGAAAGCAGAAGAGAAATGAAGAGGAAACAACCAAAAATGAAAATGATGAAGGTAACTAAACAATAATAGCAAAATATAATCAAATGATACATAAAATGATACATCCTATGAAATATCTGAAAATCATCAGTATTGGCCTTGAGAATCACTGAAACCACAGTCGTAAAATGAAGTTATTAACTGTGTTTTCAGTTATTAAAAGTCCATGGTGTTCAGTCTTAATGTAGCTGTAGGTTAAACCTCTCGCCCAGATCTGTTCATTGGTTTTCTGTCATAATGTAAACTTGTCGTAAATTTCCTCACTCTTTCTTTCAGATCTGATCCAGGATATACAGTCAGGATGCTGGCACCAGATTTGTCCAAATAGAAAATAGATTGTCAAATAATAATAATAAATTTGTCAAGTTGGAGAAAAAGGAAATTACTGTCCAGTTCATAGTGATGTGTCTGTAAGGAAATGGCTGTTCCACCAATGTTCCATGCTTTGTTGTTTGTGTGTGATACAACCCATTAACTGAAAGATTTATAAACCAGGAATAAAAGTTGGTTACAGTTCTGAGTTCTGTGTGAAAGTCAATGTTGTTGGGTTGGTAAAGTGTATCAACCTCTATTATAATAGATTTTCCCAAATGCCACTTTAACCCTTTCACCCCTATGCAACTTTAGTAGACCCTCCCATGCATTAATCTGGATAAGTCCATCATGGTCTACAGTGGTGAAAGAGTTAAATAGGAATTTTTTTTAGAAACTTTGTACATTTCTGCAAAGCAGGATCATGTTTATTACGCTCGTTGCTATTTGGTAGAGAAACAGCATGCAAAGCATCAACTGTATGTCAAATCATTCCACACTGTGTTTGTTCCATGTGATCATGAAGGCTAAAAGGACTGCTGTTATACAGGCGTAGTTCACATCATACTGGGAAATTAGCCTTCCTTTATAAATGGGTGATTCACACACAGGTACTGGCCTCGTCTATTTAAACACCTATATTATGGGTGTATTGACAGAGAAGGCCAGTTCCTGTGATTCACATGCTCTATACAACTTACAAGTAAAGGGGAGAAATTGACACACAATTTGTGCAGGATAGATAACTTATACAGGGGAGATATACTTGTTATACAGGGAAGCTAGTTTTAATTTATACAAGGGAGATAACTGATACAAAAGAGCTTCAGCAAGAAAGATAACTTAAAAAAAACAATGTTTGATTTATGCTTTGGAAATTATTCAGCAAGCTATTTGAAATACACCCCGGAAAGAAAAACTGATACATGTATGTCAAATGTGTTGACAACTTCTTGAAGAGAAAGAGGGGGCAATCTATTTGATTTTTTGTGTACAGCCTTATTTTAGACATTTAGCATTACAACATAAAATTCCAGCAAATTTGTTCTCTTACAGAGACAACAAAATTTTATGGTTTATATCTTTGTCACGTTATGTTGGCATTATTAGGGTATAAAACAGATAAGGACATTGTGGTTTCATTATATGGCCAATTGTTAAGGGACAAATATGAACAATGTGATCTCAACGTGTATAGGATAATTATTTGGGTATTTCGGTGCAATAGTATTAATAAACTTAATGCTTCAGGTCTGTGTTAGTATGTTTGCTTCGATTTATAAAGATGATTTTCTTTCTTTCCAAGCTACCTTGACCTTGTACAGATTGGAGTGGTTTAAGATTGCAAAAAACCTGTTTAATTTCAGTTAGATGTTGTGAATGAGAGGTTTGTTTGCAGTCTTATATGTAAATCAATGTATTGAAATTTTTATAAGAAATGTCTTTTATTTAAAACCTTTAAAAAGTGTATATATTTATGTTATATAGCTACATGTATTATATTCAGGATTAGAAATTGTAATAAAGGGACATCCAACATCAGTTAGCGCCGGGTGTTTGTGTTGGATACTGTATTCGTAGGGTTAAAGCCAGATAAACCAGTCTGTTGAGACATTGAACCACATACCATATTATAGAACATGTACATGTCTTTTATGTCAGATTTTCAGGATGTTGGGTTTCTACTTTGTTTTAAAGATTGAACAAGTATCACCTGAAACTAGCTCAATTAAGGTAGAACCATTCTTTACACACTGAACAGTTTTAATGTCATGACGTCATTATAAATCTATATTGTGATGTGTCAAGTCATTGATATTCAAAGAACTATTGTGACAAGGAACGTGACTCAAAAACACCCGAGCTGAAGAGTTGTATCATCTTGTAATATAATTTGTTAATTTTTGTCGACTGAAAATCATTTACAATATTCCAGTATTAGTGAACACCTTATAACTGGCCCCAGTCATTTAAATTCATGTGCAATTTATCACTCGGGTTCTTTTATGTTATATATACTAACAAGACCACCAAAGCTGGTCGATGCTCATGATTTCATTTTAACAGGAAATAACTTGATGCATGTATTGGATGTTGTTTAATCATTACCACGAAGCTCACAATGTTCCAGTGATAACATCAGCATTCTCCACCAGGTTTAAAACTTGATCTTCTCACAGTTTAGATATTACCTTTTATCTCTCTTCTTGTAGCAATCTTACAATATAATATATTAAGATATTAATAATATCATAAATATTTAAGAAGTGTTCAACAAGTTTGTACTATCGGAGTCGTTCAATCTGTTGTGGCATTTAATTAGAAATATCTATTTCCAGTAATAAAACATGTGTCTTCAAACTTTCATTGTAGAGCTTTGATTTATATACATGTATGTAGCATTGATTTCCATCTGCTCAATAACATGTTTGTCATTTTTGTTCAGTGACAGAGTCAAATGGTTGCTCAGTAACACAATAACTCATGACTCATTGCTAAGTGACTAGCATCTCAAGCTCATTATATCTGCTTAGCAACATGATGGCTCATGGCTGCTCATGACAAGGTTACTCATAACTGCTCAGTGATATGGGGACTTGTGGCTGCTCAATGACTTGGTGACTTGGCTACTCAGTGACAGTGTCTCATGGTTGCTCAGTGGAAGTATCTGATGTTCAGTTTCTGTGGTTCATGGCTGCTCAGTGATATGGTGACTTGTGGCCGCTCAATGACATGGTGACTCAGGGCTACTCAGTGACAGTGTCTCATGGTTGCTCAGTGGTAGTATCTGATGTTCAGTTTCTGGTCCATGGCTGCTCAGTGGCTTTATCTTATAATTGCACGAAGACAAGGCGACTTGTGATGGTGTCATATTGCTGCTAAGCAACAGGGTGACTCGTGGCTGCTCAGTGACTGTCTCGATCATGGCTGCTCTGTGACATTGACTCATAGCTGCTCAATGAAAAGGCAACTGGTGGCAGCACAGCATTATGGTGACTCATGGTTGTTCAGTAATACAGTGACTTGTGTCTGCTCATCAACAGTGATTCGTGACTACTTTAGTGAAATGGCGATTCATGGTTGGTAAGTGACATGGTGACTCATTTATGCTAAGTGATATGGTGTCTCTTGGCTGCTGAGCAACAGGTTGACTCATGGCTGTTCAGTGACATGGTTACTTAAGGTGACCAGATGTGTAATGCAATAAGATCTATTCTGTTAATGTGCAATTATTTGTTTTTCCAAAGTGGACTTGATTGAACAACTCGCAAGTGCTATATTTTTTTTATCATCTGTATTCCTTTTGGACATGGATTTTCTTTTTGTATGAATGGAAGAGTTTGGCCTTCTGGAGTCAATATATTATGTCCTTGTATACTTATTTATGCAGTAAATGTGATAATTGTGCAAAGAGTCTCTATAAGTCTTATTGCATTACACATTTCCCAATAATGTTGGGGTTGCTGACATATCATTACTTACATATGTACTAGGGTGTACCCCATGTCAACTCTTTATTTCATCAACAGCACTAACATTACCAACACTATATGGAAATGACAACAAGAAACGTTTGTAGTATGCTGTAATGTTGAGGCTACTGATGAAGATCTGTCATATTTACATTGTAACTTATACAATATTATACCAAATTGTACTGAAAAAAAAATGTCTCAAAAATGTATTCAAACTATTCATCTAAAGACAAGAGGCACACAAAAATATTTTTTGAATTTTAAGGCATTTCTCCACAAGCGGTTCCAAGGTCTGTATCACAGATCTGTTCACATTGTTACCAAGAGAGCTACAATCCATGAACAGCAGATGGTTATTCACACACTTTTAGAGTACAGCTAGTGGCTATAATTTTAAATGTCTTACCAAGTTTGAGTTGACAACTTTTTCCATTGTTAGTCAATTCGTGAGGAATTTGTTATACATTGTATATATATAGCAGATCTGTAAAACATACTGCAGGTCTACAAACATTGGGAAACAAAATCAATCTGATTAAAATAATATGTTACATGGCTTCGTTAACTTCGTACTACGCATGCGGAGCCATGTAACAGATGATTTTAATCAGATTGAAACAAAATAAGCCTTGTATATAGTATATATGGAGTGTCTGCGGAGAGATGTTGAACCACCTCAAACACTGACACAGAAACACAATGATCAACTACATAGACTTACAACACATGTGAAGAAACACAGTTGGTACTGGTGTCTGGGACCAAACCTACAAGTAGCACTGAAGTAGAGCTCCTAATGAAGTGTTGGACCATTTGTTAAGGTAAAGGTCAAGTTACAATCACGAAGAAATGTTCCACTTTAATAGAACTGTTTTTCACTTGATCATTTTCCATTGAACGTAGAGAATTCAGGCATTTTCTGTCATAAGATCACTTTCTGTAATTGTTCTGGGAGTTGATAAAGAGGGACAAATAAGGTAGAATTTTCTTTCGAAAACATAAAAGATTTTAATCAGATTGAAACAAAATAAGCCTTGTATATAGTATATATGGAGTGTCTGCGGAGAGATGTTGAACCACCTCAAACACTGACACAGAAACACAATGATCAACTACATAGACTTACAACACATGTGAAGAAACACAGTTGGTACTGGTGTCTGGGACCAAACCTACAAGTAGCACTGAAGTAGAGCTCCTAATGAAGTGTTGGACCATTTGTTAAGGTAAAGGTCAAGTTACAATCACGAAGAAATGTTCCACTTTAATAGAACTGTTTTTCACTTGATCATTTTCCATTGAACGTAGAGAATTCAGGCATTTTCTGTCATAAGATCACTTTCTGTAATTGTTCTGGGAGTTGATAAAGAGGGACAAATAAGGTAGAATTTTCTTTCGAAAACATAAAAGATCACATGGTATGTCTTACAACCAAGTATGGCAGTAATTATATGTCTCTTGCATGTGAAACAGATTTTTTATGAAAAGACAGCTATAGAAAATTCAGAATAACATCAAAAATGTTTTATGAAAATTTTATTCATGCAAATAATAATTTATAACGTTATACTAAAACAAAATGTAAAATGTACAAAACTACAACATGAAAATGACTTTGTGTGCTTATCTGTTGATTTTGGAGACTGTCAGCCTCAGAAATGTAACTATAAAGTACATGTACATCACTGGATTTTTATCTGGATAACATCTTTCTGGTATAAAACTTGATAAAATGATACAAATTGTATATAATGTTACAACTATAAACAAAGAATACTACACTGTCACAAATATGAACATAGGACTGAAGATCATTCTCACATTGTAAACAAACACAACATAACTAATGAAAGCACTGTAGATATGACAACTACTGCTCTGTAATCGTTCGGTATAATACAAAACCTCTCACATAATCTACGAGGTTACACACACTCTATTATCGACCTTATATCATTGTTTCTCTACCTGCACATCAGTTGACCCAGGAGGGTCTGCATAGTTATTCTACAGATACTGAGGGCTAGCATGATCTCTGAAACCTGTTATCTAGGCATATTAATTCTGTAATCCAGGAAAGTCTCTATATTTGGGTACAGTCATAGGGAGTTAACTTAGCATCTATGGTCCCTTTCTAAAAAAAACAAAAAAACTCAGGTTTTGCATTTATTCCTCTTCATGTCCTTTTGAGGAAAGAACTCAAAAATAGCTCATAATGTTTCATTTAAATCACTGTAACTACTTTTCACAGGGAAATATCCACTGCAGTTTCACTTTCACTTTTTTCAGACTGAGCAATGAAGGTATCTTATTCATGAGAGTGAATAATTTTACAGCTCGTACACTATTTAGTAATTAAATGTAAACGGCAAAAAGTTGCACTGGCCAAACTGTTTTTTTTCCTGCAGTGAAGGGATAACGTCAGCTGGTATGCAATTTCCATTAGGACCCTGCTTACACTGAATAGGACCCTTTATATGAAAACATGCAGGGCTAACACTGAAACCAATCGATCATTACTGTATACACTGTCATCGACAAAACCAGTGGCGCTCTCGTGTGCAAACCATTAAGTCGCCGAGACTGTTTGGGAGTTCTTGGTCAGGCTACCTATCTGTCCATTAGAAATGTAACAGGTAAGTACTTTACCTTGTCTTTGACGTTTCAATCACTATGTATTTTTCCCCGTTCTATTAGGTCTCATCCCACATACAAAACATTTTCTGCTTGGATACATAGTCAAAGGAGAGATGCCGTTTACAGGTTTTGATGCCGCAGCGGTAGCTAACATATTTGCCGGTAGAGTCTTTGCCCCGACAGTACTTCAGGCCACAAGGGTACCAACCCACAGTGAGACTATAGGTACACAGACACGGCTTGGTGACGTCCTCCACCAGGTGGCAGTGCTGGTATTTTGTTGGGTAAAGTCGCTGGACAGTGCCCATTAGGCCATCTCTCCCTGGGGCTGCAACAAACACCACATAAACACTGACAACAAAGAAAGGTATGTGACAAGAAAGCAACAAAATTGTGGTTTACAAGAAGGCAGCATTCCTTCTCTGTTACTATCATACACACATGAAGGGCAGCAGCCTCGTGGAGGTTACTTGAATAAGAAACATGATCAAAATGATAGGGAAAATATTCCCTCCCAAGGCCTGTAACAAACATCTATACTGGTCACACATACAGTTACATGTAGTTAGACAAGGAAGAAACAAATACAGGTGACTAAAATATTACTTTTAGTCTTTTCTCACTACACTATTCATTGCTTGACTCCGACCGATAGTCTGATGTCACTTTCCTTGGTGTTGATGGTGTTGACAGCATCACTGTACTATAAATGACTTACCCCTGGCCCAGAGTCTGATGTCACTTTCCTTGGTGTAGATGGTGTTTACAACATCACTGTACTATAAATGCCTTACCCCTGGCCCAGAGTCTGATGTCACTCTCCTTGGTGTAGATGGTGTTTACAACATCACTGTACTATAAATGACTTACCCCTGGCCCAGAGTCTGATGTCACTGTCCTTGGTGTAGATGGTGTATACAACATCACTGTACTATAAATGACTTACCCCTGGCCAAGAGTCTGATGTCACTCTCCTTGGTGTAGATGGTGTTTACAACATCACTGTACTATAAATGACTTACCCCTGGCCCAGAGTCTGATGTCACTTTCCTTGGTGTAGATGGATTCGGCAGCATCACTACAGGTGTTGGTGAGATGTGGAGAGATGAGTCCTGCCCGGTCCAGGTACACCTGAGTGTCCATTGTGTGTAACTCTGGGGGGCGTTCCTCTTCTGGTTGACGGATGGCTGTTGGATTTTTCTACAACAAACAACAGCCAGGTTCCTGTAGTCTATACGGATGTATGTTGAATACAAATGATATCACTTATATGATACACCGTCAGGAAATTCTCACTTAAGTTCATTGGTTATTGTAACTACTAAAAAATCTTAACCCTTTCACCACTGTAGACTATAATGGACTCAGCCAGATCGATGTCTGGTAGAGTCTACTAAAGTTACCTAGGAGTGAAAGGGTTAAAACAAGATTTTTAGGAAGTTATATGATCAATACTGCATGACCACATATAATACTTTGTATGTTCGTGATTAATCATCAATAAATGTAGTTATTTTTAAGACAGTAAGTGGTGATTGTGGTAAAAATTCTGGGTATTAAACTGTGTTAGTAACTTTAATTATCACCAATAGAAACTGATGAATCATATAGTCTGAACAATACAAATATTTTTTATATAAGCAAAAATAACAAAAAAGTCAGAGTAAAATTATAATATTTTATAACTGATATCTATTCATCTCGACTTATTGGAATACTCATTAAAACAATATAGAAAATATTCAGTATATTTTACAAAAGTATTACTTATTTGGCACTACTCTTGTGTTCTAACAAGGATGAATTGTGGGATTCCAATTTCCATGTCTACGAGAGTACATACCTGTCGCAGTTTTGACATAGCATCTGCAGATATAAACTCATTCTTGTTAAAACGAGTTACAAAACAGAGGACTTGTGGTTTGTACTGAGAAAATCCCTGCTCTTCTTCCCACAGGACATGAGCTCGAAAAACTTGGGCCTCCTACAATTAGAATTGGTGCTTATTATAATATAAAATATTAATTTGATCACTGTAATTTAAAGAATAACTGGTTTGTATCCTAGCAGAATGTGTATATATTAATAATCTGAGTAATCATTCTCTGAAAGTAAAATGCTGTCCTTTGTTGTTTGTAAAAGAATCATTTTTAGTACATAAAGATAGATGCCAGAAATTATCAACTTTTTTGGGGGGACTATAGTTTTCCTCTCCGTCCGTCTGTGTACGTACAATTATGAATAGAACTAATAGTCAATCACTATTTAGACAAAAATAGGCATACACTAAATATATACATGGAACATTCAATTACCCAGAAATAATAAAAGGTTAAAATTTCATCAAAATGGTAACTTAATTTTAAAAAACCAAGAACAACGAAACTTGAATACAAATATTTACACATATATATATTCGTAAGTTTTCAAAATACTAGTATAACTATGATGCTTAATTAGTTGCTGCTCGTGATCTCCTATATTCCAATACATTATTCTAGAAACAAACAGAAATATTGTCAATGACCCTTTTTTTTAAAAAATATGAATTGTTATGTAATGTCTTTATATATGTAAGTTCTAACAATACAACAAAACATATAACAAGTACAAATGGTAGTATATGAGAGTGAGTGATTGTAATGATGTTTTGTCCGTTATTGTCCTATCTAGCTACCACTAATGAAATATTCCAGCACTCTTCCCAGACATCGTTTACTTGTTAGTATATTGTTGTCAAGAAAAAATATATGGCGAGGTTCATCAAGAAAAGCATTTCACTAATGTGTATCCATTCGTTTACTGTTCCATTCGTGAATGAAACATAGCTTGAGTTCCTATTCATGTGGTGCAAAATATAGAAAAAAAAACAGTACACTTTTTCTTTGAATGTCCTCTTTATAGGTATTTTAGGCAACACATCTTCTTTGTGTATAATCTATTAGGATTTGTAAATCTTCATGTTGTCATGGTGTCGTTGATATGTCTAACGAAACTAATAGAAATATACTTAATCATACTAGTTCCCATAAAGAACTATCCTCAATTTATAAGTAATATCTTTATACATGCAAGTTCAAACGATATAAAATATACCAATTATGAATGGTAGTAGAAAGTGCGTGAGCATATGTGCTCGTTCATTATAGTTAATAAATAAAAAAAAATCGTTATTGTCCTAGCTATCTTCCACCCATAACTTCAATACATTAATGAAATAAAAATGATTGAATACCAGTATCTATAGGAAAAGACTTTATAGATTAAGCCTGTTGTCTCGTCCCTTTGTTAATACATGTATTGTTATATTTCTTCTATAATAATTGTATTTATCTTTGTTTTCATTAACAATGAAATATTTTGAAATGAAATGGTTGAATCAAGGATTTCCAAATAACGACGATCTTGCCAAAAAATACCCAGGTCCGCACTACATTGTTACTTGTATTGGGTACATTTAACTTTATATTGGATAGTATTGGGTAAATCGATACTTGTATTGCATAATTGGGTTGCATTGGGTAGTATTGGGTTGCATTGGGTAGTATTGGGTTGTATTGGGTTGTATTGGGTAAATAGACACTTGTATTGGGTTGTATTGGGTAAATCTTTCACAGATAGATGTATACAAATGTGTTTTGAGGAGTTCCTGCATATGCTCTCAAGTCAGAAGAGTTCAATCCTGTTTTGTTTTTAATTGACTTACAGACTTGTAGTCAATGAACTGATGTACAATAGTGCCATCCGTGTTCTGGAACTGGAGTTGAACGACGTCGTTCGATGTATTTGCCTGGATGGTTTCAATTACAACATCTCCTCCACGGTTTTTGACATTGACAACCAGCTGAGAACTTGTTTGTTGTAGGAAAAACACAAACGATATTAACAGAAATACCTCAAGCAAAGTGTCCATGATGGACGATGGAGGACACTGACAGTCGTCCGTGCGTTTGCATTTGCAGTAGTAATATTTATCAAGTTTTAAGCGTGCAAAAGTCTAAGATTTTTTGTCTTTTGTCATTCGGTACCTCTTTCGTCATTGTCCAATAATTGTATGAAAAAATCCGAGGAGTTCGAATACGCGGAAGTAGATATTTGTTGTGCCTTGTGACTACGAATCATCAGGCATTATTTAATCAGAACCAAGTTGTCAGGCGAAGTGTCACAGTCACGAAAAGATTACACAGGTACGTCGACGTCTTATGATATCATAACTTTATAAGAATGTTGAATAATGGACACTCATGCATTTCATTATTTAGTCTATTGTAGTCCTACAAGTGTGTGCACAAGTGTGTGCATTTCAGTATTTAGTCTTTGAGTCTTTAATCTTATCTTTGTAAATTTTCAAAAGAGTTGTCCCATTTCATTACTTCGCAAGTGTTAAATTTAACACAGTTCTAAGTTGTTATGTTGCTAGGACATCATTAATGCAAAATAAAAATAACAGACGTGTTTGAAATTGACAATAAATAGCCTGATTATTAGCTGTCTCTATTTACGTCTGTGTACATACACTCACGTGAACTGACAGGGAGGCCAGTGTTTGTGGTATACCAGGGGTTTAAATAAGTATATAACACTAGCCAGTGAGTGATCATTACAATTCTAAAATATGAAGTTACCCATATGTATGTACATATACATGTAGATCAGAGCTGTGACTATTTCCTTGTCAATATTAATTATTCATTTCTTGTTTCGAATATCTAATATCCAGTCTGATCTGATCTTGTGTGAAAGTGTCGGTAATTATTGCCAGTTTCGCTTGAATATAACTGATTAGGAACACGTTACCCAAAGACTCAATTGGTATATTTTTTTTACATTGTTATTTGTTTTAATGATCTGGTAATGTTTTTGTAAAATATTAATTGTTTTGATGACTTACAGTTTGCATGTTGATGAAAGAGATTGTCTGTCAATTTTTGAAAAGTAAAATATAGGCAGAATGATATGCCAATTGAGTTTCTGCCCTTCTTATTACATGATAATTATATAAGTATTTTACCCGGACTTAATCAGTTGAGAAGCAAAATTACTGTTCTTACCCTAAACATATTAAGATATCAGAATGTCAGCCATTTAACATTTTCTAATAGGAACAACAAAAATGCTTAAGCTGGTTTGAAATGTACAAGGACGTGAATGTAACTGGGCAGAATACATTATGGATTGTTACTTTTAAAGTTATGTTTTTGAATTTGATATTGAAAAATTTAAAATGACTTATGCAAATTTAAATCATACTGGTTCCTAATTATTAGTATACCTCAAACTAGTTACATAGCTATATATAAATGTAGTTGTTTGTGAGGCCTGTATCAATAATTTATTGAAAACAATTTGGGAAAATAAGAATATTTGCTGAATCTTTCAAAATTATATAGATAAGCCATAATAGACATTATTTGTCATTTGGTAAGTTATGGATTAGGGGGACAAGAAAAATTATTTGGGGGGGGGGGGGGGTTGCTTATTATGTTAAAAAGATACTACAATGTGTAATGGTTTGGTTACAGCAAAGATATGAAACATATCAAATAGACATGTTCTTTAATATTTCAGAATCAAAGATCATTTGATGGAGTCAAAACTTTCTCAATAGTCATTGAATATTGAAAAAATGCTGAATTCCTATGATTAAATGTAATTCAAAATTTCAATGAACTATTTTGAGATCGTATACATCCGACCAAAAGTTATACCATATAAATACCATTTCAGTAGATAAAATAACACGTTTGTAAATATACACATGTTGTGAATTTTATTAATGCACTTGTTTAAACAATTTAGCTTTTTGAATAAATGCATTATAATGATAACAATAATTTACAAGTAGAATGTACACGTATATTGAGACATAATATGTCAGGATTTTAAGTCAACTTTCTGGTTGCGGACAGATTTTGACATATAACACATGATGCTAATTAAAGGGTGCAAGGGTACACGTTACAAGACCGCCTGCACTCCACGATTAAATCTTCACACACAGGATATTTGTTAACCAATTCCAATTACAAGGTCACAGGGGTCAAAAACGTTGAAAACCTATAAACAACTTCTTTTGAATAAGTCAGAGGCCTGTGGTGTTTATATTTGGCCAGTAACATGCTGGGATGAATGCCTAAGTTTGTTCAAATGAATGAACTTGACTTATATTCAAGGTCACAGGGGTCAAATATGTTTAAAACCTTTAAAACAACTTTTTCTCAATAGCCAAGAGGCCTAAGGTTGATGATATTTGGCCAGTAACATGCTGGGACAAAGTGATACGTTCGTTAAATGAACCACTTTGACTTGTACAAACAACTTCTAAATAATCTAAAGGTCTAGGGTAATAATATTTGGCCAGAAGCATGCTGGTATGAAAGGCTATAAAGTCTGTTCAAGTTAATATCCTTGTTTGACTTTCAAGGTCACATGTGTCACATATTTTAATCTTTAAATAGATTCTTTTGAATCAATTACTGTTATTTTGCCTGTAGCATTATTTTAGATAACAAGTGTAAGATTAATACCAGGTTAGCGAATCAGGCCCCTTTGGCCTCTTGTTTTGGGGCGAACTGGTTGGGGTGATATGAATCAAATTTTGGGCGTAACGGTTTTGGGGCGAAACGTCTGACACCCAGCTCAGATGTAATACCTAACATTTTTCATTTATGTAAATAAAAATGAATATTGTCAAAATTATCTAAATAAATCAAATCAAACTAGAAGTTTGAAAAACTTGTTTCGTAATTCTTGTAAAATGAAATAACATGTGTAAGGTAGCAGTGTTCAGTAGCGTACGGTGGCCATGGGTGATATTTTTGTACAATGTATAACCCATGTTATATAACATGTATCAAAGTTTTTAAAAAAAAAAACACTAAAATTGGCATATACATGATGAAGTGGACTATGTGGGCTTCACATTTTAAAAAAATCCAGTTGAACGACCTATGCTAAAATGTGATATTCATTTAAGACAGGTTTTAAGAAAAAAAATACTACTTGCATGGGTCAAATTTTGGGTTAAAAATCATGTTTTTTGGCATTTTTTAGCATTTTTTGATGTGTTAACCATGGTTTTCACAAGTCGCTAATCTGGGGAAAACACTTTTTGAAAAAAAAAATTCTTCTAAAAACAATGTATTCAAAACGTAGTTTATAAATATATATATATGTAGGTGTGTTGTGCAGGATAAATCTGCTATCCATGTTTATCTGAGACATGCCCTTTATTTTTTAGGATCAAGTCATTTCTACTGTACTCTGCTACCTAAGTTTATTTTATAAGTTTGAAAGAGTTGCCCAAACATTGCACAACCATGTAAAAATAAAACACTATTGGGTGGTACAGTGTAAGTATATCACAGCCGCTAGCCTCACCTGTCAATACACTTGATAGATAACACGGCATTATAGATTATTTTAGATGTATTGGCAGATGAGGCTGAGCGGCTGTGATCAGAAGGGATGAGTGTATCACTTGATATACTTTGTTAAACACTATATATCTTTGATTCATTTTCAGCACAAGAAATAATCAACATGGCAGATAAAAGTGGTTACCCTGGTGGGAACATGCCCCCAGCTTATCAGCAGCCTCAAGGAGCTTATTATCCCAGTGGGCCAGTGCCACCCCCATACAGTGCCGCACCACAGCCAGCTTACCCAGCCCCAGCTGGGGTATGTAGCGCCATAATGTTAAATTTAGCATTACAGCACAGACTTATTATCTTATTGTTTGATTAGAATTAGGGACTTAACAAGTACTTAAATTAGTGTAACCTATCTACCCAAAGTGCATGTGATATGGTCTTTATTAAAAGATATTTTTTAAAGATATAATATATATTTCATAAAATTGAAGATTTATTATTTGATAATCAGCGCTCGCTGGAATCTAGCTGAATTCAGTAATTTTTACTCAGTTCATTTATTGATTGTCCTCATTTCTTTTGGCAGCCAACCATTATAGTCCAGCAGCGAGTGGTCGCACCACCACCGAAGAACTCAGTAAGTACACACTCCTAAGGTAACCTTGACATGACCCTTGACCCCTATGGTGTCCGCTTGTGATGGAAATGTACAATATTTCAGACTTGAAGCCTAGCTGTGGTATCTATGATTGACATGATATTATATAATTCTTTAATTAAGAAAATATACTCCCAGTTGTGAGTCTGAACATCCAAGAATATTTTATGCAAGATTCTTTTGATATTGTCAGATATTTCAAAGTGAAATCAACCTTGTGTGGTTAATTTTCCAGCATGGTATACTTGGGTTCCTGTCCAAGGAGGTGGACGCCATGGGGAGGATGACTGAGCGCGAGATCAACTGGGTTGCTAACAAGGCGGTCGGGCATGTAGACCAGAACGCTATCAGCCCAGTATTGGTAAACTGCTTATACTACTTAACACTAGACAGGTCCCATGGTCTCTTACTAAAACAAATATAAATTTTATTTATTTTACATCAATTATGAAACAAGTTATTACAACTTATATTAATTATTCTTTCCGGCCCTGATGTTAGCACGCAGGGGGTCTTAATGTGGGAGGAAACCAGAGCACCTGAAGACAACCCACATGGTTGGGCAAGTGACCCCATAACTTTTCACATTTGGTCTCTCACTAGACAGGTCTCCATATACAGGTCACATGGTCCATCAAGAGATAGTTAGCAACAGTGTACAATTTCATATATAGAGTGCACAAACAATTCTAAACAGTTCTGCTGGCCCAACATAAAATTCATATTAAATACTGAAAATTTTCACTAGCTGTAACATGAAATCTTTTAGCCCCAGGTATAAGATTAGTGGAGTTGTCCCTGGGTGGTAGCCTGAACTACAGTTACAGTTACTATTTTTCTTGTATTTACTGAAGTTTAGGATTTATTTACCTGATATTTATATTGGTGTAAAGGAAACCAAAAGGCTTTAAATATTCAGCTTAAAGCAAAATATATGTGTAAGGAATTTAATAAATTTCTGATTAAAATTTAAAATTCAGAATTATAAAAGAAGTGGATTTACCTTAGATGTCGGCTTATGTTTTGAAATAAGATTTCAATGTGAGTAATATTATGTCATCATATTGCAGCTTTATCTAGCAGGATCTTTTTGGTGTTTAAAGTACCGTTTTTTGTTAAATAATGTTGTTTGACTTTCATGATCAATTTTCACATTTATTTTATAATATTTATGTGAAAATCTGGTAAGAAATCCTGTATGTCGTTTTATCATCATGATTAAAATTAAATTTCAGGACCATTTCAAGACCAATAATATTGTCCAGCTTATATCTCGAGCCAGTGGCCGAACCTTACAGATTGTGGCTGCTCCTACTGGTCATTTAGTTGTAGATGGGGCAGGTCTAGAGGGACCAAATGTGCCCAATGGTGAGTATTTAACCTTTAGGGGCAAACACCCGAGAGTCAATGAATTCCGTCTCTGGTATTGCAGAGTTATCTTCTCTTGGGAGCAGGTATTGATTGTTACGTCATTGGTTTGTGCGAGAAAATTACGTCGTTTTCTCAAAAATTGATGACGTTACTCTCATAAATAAGTGACGTAACAATCAATCCCTGCTCCCAAGAGAAGATAACTCTGCAATACGCAAAGACGGAATAGTGGGGAGAAAAACCCACTACAGTGGTCAGTAAGGGCCATAGGTCAGTGATTTTATTGCCGTTTTTACAGCCGAATACAGCTGGATGCTTCGATGTTAATTCCCTATAAAAAAATGCTCTTTTTTTCATCAGCAAAGAAAAAATGAGATATATCTCCCCAGTTTCAAAACAATAAAGCTATATTTTCCCAATTTATATAGGAAAAGGCTGTTGTTAAAATTTGATGGGAAAACACTGTAGATCAGTAATAGATGATACACATCTTATATTTAGTGTTGGTTGTGTTCTTATCCTGTTGTAACAATGTCATGCTATTAGCATTGTAATCATTAATGGTATTCTTTCATGTTTTCATCAGAAGTACGTAATTAGCCATTACTGAAATGTCAATGTAAACATTATTTTAACAATGAACCTATAGGATGATAATGTTGAATACTTCAATTTTCTATAGCGGTCTGGACTGTGATTAACGAAGGGAAAAACCAGGTGCGCCTTCACAACAACAACAACTACCTGGCCATCGTCAACGGCAACACTGTCCTTGTCAACATGGTATGTTACCCAATCACAAGTTTACACAATAATACAATGTAGGTCCTGGCACAACTCTCTGAGGTGCGGTATTAAATGGATTTCACTCTCTGTTGATGATGCAGTATGATATAAACTGTACTTATTACATTTTTACCAGTGAAATATCAGGAATTATCCTTTTTGATAAAAAACTATATTTTCATACACTGCAGTTATGGTACATGAAATGTTATATCTAAACATGTTAAGATATATCACTTATCAGTTTTGTTAGGTCAGAATGGTACTTTCTATTCACTGCATCGATTTTCAGCTTCAAGTTCAGATGAAGCGATGACAAAATTAGTGATTATTTTGGTACACCTTTACAATGTAAATTATGGTGTTCACATAATTTCACAATTTAAATCATTTTTTTTTTTGAAATCTTAATAGAATATCATAATAGCAGCATATGACAGAATCGTTGTCAAGTGTGATGTCATTAAAACCCTGATGTCAACTATTACGCTACTAATTCCACCCTTTTTTGATGCAATAATATTTGCATCATGTTTCTTTGAAAAAAAAATCACTGTTCTGCCATACTCGTGAAATCTATATGATGTTCAACGTATGCTATTTAACTAATGCTTTGATTCATATGCAATACCACACATAGGTCTTTTCTGACCAGTCAGTACAGTACAGTACAGTGTGGGGTCACTACTGTGTGTATAAGTTGGTTGGTTAGTACAGTGTGGGGTCACTACTGTGTGTAGAAGTTTGTTGGTTAGTACAGTGTGGGGTCACTGCTGTGTGTTCAAGTTTGTTGATTAGTACAGTGTGGGGTCACTACTGTGTGTAGAAGTTGGTTGGTTAGTACAGTGTTGGGTCACTGCTGTGTGTATAAGTTGGTTGGTTAGTACAGTGTGGGGTCACTACTGTGTGTAGAAGTTGATTGGTTAGTACAGTGTAGGGTCACTACTGTGTGTATAAGTTGGTTGGTTAGTACAGTGTGGGGTCACTGCTGTGTGTTCAAGTTTGTTGATTAGTACAGTGTGGGGTCACTACTGTGTGTAGAAGTTGATTGGTTAGTACAGTGTAGGGTCACTACTGTGTGTATAAGTTGGTTGGTTAGTACAGTGTGGGGTCACTACTGTGTGTATAAGTTGGTTGGTTAGTAAAGTGTGGGGTCACTACTGTGTGTATAAGCTGGTTGGTTAGTACAGTGTGGGGTCACTACTGTGTGTATAAATTTGACGTGACGGGGTAAATTTCTGCTTACCAGGCCCTTAGATTCAAAAGTCCTGCCCATCAAGGTCACAATCTGAGGTCGGACAGCTCCTCAGATGAGGACAGACTGTCACAGCTACTGCGGTCCATGGAAAGACATCCTTAGTGTAGTCCTCGCTGTCCTCCTTTGTGTGTTTAAATGTTGTTTGTCCCGAGGAGCCGTGCACCGTTTGATTACGCTACATTTAGTTGTTTATCTGTTCATAGCCCCCAGGAGCCATGCATGGTGTGGATACACTATATTAATTGTTGATCTGTTATTAGCCCCAAGGACCTGTGCATGGTGTGGATACGCTATATTTAGGTATTTATCTGTTAATAGCCCCCCAGGAGCCGTTCATGGTGTGGATACGCTATATTTAGGTGCTTATCTGTTAATAGCCCCCGGGAGCCATGCCTGGTGTGGATACACTAAATTTAGTTGTTTATCTGTTAATAGCCCCCATGAGGCGTGCATGCTGTGGATACACTATATTTAGTTGTTTATCTGTTCATAGCCCCCAGGAGCCTTGAATGGTGTGGATACACTATATTTATTTGTTTATATGAAAATAGCCCCCAGGAGCTGTGCATCATGTGGATACGCTATATTTAGTCGGTTGTCTGTTCATAGCCCCCAGGAGCCTTGAATGTTGTGGATACACTATATTTATTTGTTTATATGTAAATAGCCCCCGGGAGCCGTTCATGGTGTGGATACGCTATATTTAGTTGTTTGTTTGTTCATAGCCCCCAGGAGCCTTGAATGGTGTGGATACACTATATTTAGTTGTTCATATGTAAATAGCCCCCAGGAGCCGTTCATGGTGTGGATACGCTATATTTAGTTGTTTGTCTGTTAATAGCCCCCAGGAGCCTTGAATGGTGTGGATACGCTATATTTAGTTGGTTGTCTGCTCATAGCCCCCAGGAGCCTTGAATGGTGTGGATACGCTATATTTAGTTGTTCATATGTAAATAGCCCCCGGGAGCCATGCATGGTGTGGATACGCTATATTTATTTGTTTATCTGTTAATAGCCCCCAGGAGCCATGCATGGTGTGGATACACTTTATTTATTTGTTTATATGTAAATAGCCCCCAGGAGCCGTTCATGGTGTGGATACGCTATATTTAGTTGGTTGTCTGTTCATAGCCCCCAGGAGCCTTGCATCGTGTGGATACACTATATTTAGTTGTTTGTCTGTTAATAGCCCCCATGAGCCGTTTATGGTGTGGATACGCTATATTTAGTTGTTTGTCTGTTAATAGCCCCCAGGAGCCTTGAATGGTGTGGATACGCTATATTTAGTTGTTTGTCTGTTAATAGCCCCCTGGACCCGTTCATGGTGTGGATACACTATATTTAGTTGTTTGTTTGTTAATAGCCCCCATAAGCCGTTCATGGTGTGGATATGCTATATTTAGTTGTTTGTCTGTTAATAGCCCCCATGAGCCGTTCATGGTGTGGATACACTATATTTAATTGTTCATATGTAAATAGCCCCCAGTACCCGTGCATGGTGTGGATACACTATATTTAGTTGTTTGTTTGTTAATAGCCCCCATGACCCGTTCATGGTGTGGATATGCTATATTTATTTGTTTATATGTAAATAGCCCCCAGGAGCCATGCATGGTGTGGATACGCTATATTTAGTTGTTTATCTGTTAATAGCCCCCAGGAGCCATTCATGGTGTGGATACGCTATATTTATTTGTTCATATGTAAATAGCCCCCAGGAGCCGTTCATGGTGTGGATACGCTATATTTAGTTGTTTATCTGTTAATAGTCCCCAGGAGCCATGCATGGTGTGGATACGCTATATTTAGTTGTTTATCTGTTAATAGCCCCCAGGAGCCATGCATGGTGTGGATACGCTATATTTAGTTGTTTATCTGTTAATAGCCCCCAGGAGCCATTCATGGTGTGGATACGCTATATTTATTTGTTCATATGTAAATAGCCCCCAGGAGCCGTTCATGGTGTGGATACGCTATATTTAGTTGTTTATCTGTTAATAGTCCCCAGGAGCCATGCATGGTGTGGATACGCTATATTTAGTTGTTTATCTGTTAATAGCCCCCAGGAGCCATGCATAGCCGTTCATGGTGTGGATACGCTATATTTAGTTGTTTGTCTGTTAATAGCCCCCAGTACCCGTGCATGGTGTGGATACGCTATTTTTAGTTGTTTGTCTGTTAATAGCCCCCAGGAGCCGTTCATGGTGTGGATACACTATATTTAGTTGTTTATATGTAAATAGCCCCCAGGAGCCGTTCATGGTGTGGATACGCTATATTTAGTTGTTTGTCTGTTAATAGCCCCCAGGAGCCGTTCATGGTGTGGATACACTATATTTAGTTGTTTATATGTAAATAGCCCCCAGGAGCCGTTCATGGTGTGGATACGCTATATTTAGTTGTTTGTCTGTTAATAGCCCCCAGGAGCCGTTCATGGTGTGGATACGCTATATTTAGTTGTTTGTCTGTTAATAGCCCCCATGAGCCGTTCATGGTGTGGATACGCTATATTTAGTTGTTTGTCTGTTAATAGCCCCCATGAGCCGTTCATGGTGTGGATACACTATATTTAGTTGTTTTTATGTAAATAGCCCCCAGGAGCCGTGTATGGTGTGGATACGCTATATTTAGTTGTTTGTCTGTTAATAGCCCCCGGGAGCCGTTCATGGTGTGGATACGCTATATTTAGTTGTTTGTCTGTTAATAGCCCCCAGGAGCCGTGCATGGTGTGGAGACACTTCTACAGCTGTCCTTGGCTGGTAGACAGTTTGTCACCATCATGTCTAAGAAGGTGGGTGGACAGTATGTTGGTGTGATTCCCTCAGGACAACTCAAGTCTGCCCTCGCCACAGGAGGTGGTGACCACGGACAGTTTGGTGTCCGACTCATCGTAAGTATCACAAAGTCACTACTGTATTGTTAGATGTTTATATAATTCCTTGACGACATAAACAGATAGTAACAACTTTTAGGGTGTATTAAGATATGGTGTTGTTAGGTCAATAATATGTTTTAGTTAAGTGATTAAAAAAGAAAAATGTGGAGTGTGTTTGGAAATACATACTGAAAAACTGTGGATATGCGAAATAGTTTTACATTACATTTTGTAGATTTATTATTTTCAAGTTAACACAGAATGAAATAAATGTTGTGAAATGACTGTTACCATTTAAATATACTGGAACAAAGATTATGCCTAATTGAGAGGAATTTATTTATTACCAGAAAACCAGAAAAAATCCATCCACAGTTACAATACTGGCTAGTATAACCCTATGCTTTAGTATAACCCTATCCTTTAGTATAACCCCTTTCCTTTCTATCCGCAAATTTGTCTAAATCTACAGTCAAGAGTTATCTGAATGTGTGACATTTCTTTTACAGTACTCACCTTACCCACCTCAAGCTGGACTCCCCAGAAAGTAAAAGGTCAAGGGTGATAGGTCATCTGTTACAGTGACAAGGTGACTTCCATCACAAGGACATTGGACGACCTTTGTTAAAAGGTCACTGTGACTTAGTTCTGAAGACACTCTTCTGATTTTTTTTGATTTTGTTAATGTTCAAGTTTTGTTTGATCAGCAATATTTTGTTTTTATTACAAAAATGGTTGAAATTGATTGTAGATATTTTTTGCTGAGCCATGGTTTTAGTATGTGGTGGGATGATCCCATTCACAAACAATTCCTCTGCTGGACAGTCAGAAGTACTAGTGCAGTTGTCTGTTTATATTTTAGCTTATTTTTATGTTTAAAATGCCCATTAACGTTCATCTAGACAATCGTATAGATCTGATCATTGACTTTTACTATTTGTGAAATGTAACATATAATAATTAGTGACATGTGACAGCTATTTAGTCACTGAAAACGATGACAGTGACTTCATAACTAATGACAAGTAATAGTTCATATTAGAAAAATTAGATTTAGTTAGAAATAAGAGGAATTTCAGTAATCTTTTGAAATTCGTAGTAGCTGCTCCAATGAGATCAAATGAATAATTATATGTATATTGTCCTTCCACCACAATATGTCTGTAGTGCTGTGTCACTTATCACTGTGAACAAATGTAATGGAAATGTTTATGATGGTGGAAAGCCAAATACACTACACCAGACTGTGACACTCCTACTAAGGAAATAGCATGATGGTAATGGCTTCTAACTAACAAGTAATAATAACACTAATCTCACAGTTGATCATTGAGAGTGATTCACCAAATCAAATATAACATACAACAAATCAAAGGATTAAAGTATATATGCTGATAGGAATCAAATCTTTTCAGTGCATGGACAGCCCAGCATACTGCTTATTGCCAATTTATTTCAAATTCAAACTGAACTAGATCATGGCTGTATGTAACATATCCATTTTGGTATATGCATACATTTTAATATATAGCAAACTTCTATAATAGGTCAGTTATATGATCTGTGGTTAAGTTATCATTTACAATTCAAATTAATTTACTCTTTGATTATAAACCAAAATATATATCTACAAATAATGTGCCTGACTTTATATAGAAAGTATTTATTATAACACATGGTTTTACATATAATATATATATATACATCAATCTGTATACCATATTTCTCCTGCTATAAGCCAAGGAACATTAACTCTAACTCGGAGTAGGGGTGGGCTTATTGCAGGACAATGAAACACCATTTGTTAGCATTTCTACTGGACTGTATTTGACATGGGTGGGCTTATTACCAAGCATGGGCTTATTGCCAGATGCATACAAGCTATATAAACTAAGTTCTAATACTGCAAGTTTCAAGAGTTCATTTGTGTAAGATTTTCGAGCAAGCCCGACCTCCACACCCCACTTCCAGAATAGAGATTCTGTCGGTGGGAACAGCAATTACTTTCACTGATAAGTATAGTACATTGGGGAGTTAAGGGAGGAGGTTCCCTTGTAGGCATGGACCGCAATCTATCTGGGGTTTTTTCTGGGATTCAGCAGCCAGAAACAGTGTATGTTGTCTTCAATATTAGGTGTTTTTCAGTGCTTTACTCTGTGCATTTTATGTGATGATAATACATTGTTTTTCCTTATTCAAAAGTATGTGTATATCTGACATCCTGTGATAACAGATAGGTTACTGTGATATTTATTCGGACATTAAATTTGACCGTCATTTTTTTTTTTTTTTTTTTTTTTTTTTTTTTTTAATTTGTCAATAAATATAATTTGTATGAATTTAAAATGAAACTCCTTTGACAAAAATAATATAAGTAATTACACGTATATAAAAAAATGACTCTTGTTGACCCGGATGGAAATGTACAGCAGGACATGGTAACATGGGAGTCCTAAAATCAAACCAATATGGTGGAGTAGTTGACCCAAGGCGTTTTCAATGCAGCACGATTCCACACCTGTACTTTTACATCTTGATCATTGTATATTGAAGTGTGATTAATAACACATTGTCAAAAAATATCCTAAACATGAAATTCCACTACTTTGATCACACACTGACATACAGATCATTGCATCTGCTGTTATAGGAGTCCTGTACAACCAAATACAGTTTTGAGAAGATACCAGGTAAACACTGGGGTCCTGAATGTTTTTTTGATTTTATCTTGATTTTTCATTTCATTAACACTTCTGATCACGTTTTATGAAGAAAAAAAAGAAATAAATCATAAATCATGAAAACATAAAACTTACAAACAAAATGTTTCACTCAAATTAAAAAAACAAAAATCGTTTTTAAATCACTTGGGAATCTAGAAAACCCCAATAAATATTTTTAACAATAAGGATTATGAACTATTTATTTCTTTGTTGATGTTATTTGATTTCAATTTTTTTTTTTAAAAACCACACCAATACAAACCAAAAATTGTGGTAAACTTCATGCTGAACATAAGTTTATTTCTCAAGAAATTAGAGCCAATTGTGGTTTTGTTGATATATATTGTAATTTTTGTAGCATACTGTACCTTGATTTGTTAACTCGTAAACCTTGCTGTTGTGTATTGATTAAATGAGTCTTTCATTCTCACAAACACCATTAGAATTTTTGTTTTGTGTATTGTAGATACAATTTGGTAATCTTATTTATCACTGAAAGAACAACGAATGTGGTAACAAATCAAATTGTGAACTCTGGTTTCCCTGTTGGTGAAGAGAAATTTAAGAAACAAACTTTGTTTTGCAAAAGATTATTTCAGTCCCATGAGAGACAACAGAAGTCCTGTGTGTTCTGAACAGATTATTGGGTTTCCCTGACCCTCATTGCTGTACAATCATTTAACAGAGTATTTAGTTAAAAAATTCAGGTAAAATGGGTCCTCGTTCACACTTCATTACTGTACAAACTTTTAGCAGATTATTTAACTCCAAACAAGTTTAGCAGATTATTTAATTCCAAACAAGTTTACCAGATTATATAATTCCAAACAAGTTTAGCAAATTATTTAATTCCAAACAAGCAGATTATTCGGGTCCAATGACCTATGTTGTGAATAAACATATTTATTTGTCCTCTGAGCTTTATTATGAATATCAGCCCTAGAGTGTCAAACTAAGCTCCATGTACACATGTAAGTACCTGGTGTAATATTGATACATCACTATAATACTGATAATGTATACATGTACCTGGTGTCATAGTGATATTATTGATACATCACTATAATATTGATAATGTATACATGTACCTGGTGTCATATTGATATTATTGATACATTACTATAATACTGATAATGCAGTTTAAAAACAAGCTACATACATCTGGTTTCACATAAATATTTATTCCAAATTGTGCCGTCATTTTGTATTTCATTAAATGTATCACAAAAACCCATTATGCAGTGGTAAATTCAAATTAATTTGGAAAAAAAAATATCTTCATTAATGGCTGCCAATAAGAATACAGCAAAGCTACATAACTAATTCTAGTAATATGTCTTATCTAATAAATTATGAAAGTGGATATATATACCCAAAGGGAAATTACACTGTATTAGATCCTGTTACACAAGGGGCAATTACTCTGTAAATATCATGTAACTAAAATGGAAATTACACTGTAATAGATCATAATACTTCAATGGAAATTACTCTGTAACAAATCATGGTACATAATCAAGGTAAATAAATAATTAATTAAGACCTCCATCCATGCAATATTGGAAATTATTCCGTATCATGTTATCAAAAGGGAAATTAATCTGTTACAGCTTGATGAAGGTATATTTATATATATACATGTAGAATATAGTACACAAATGGAAATTACTCTCTGTAGTTACAGATAGATCTTCCACCACTCAGAAACCATAGGAAGGAATCTTCTACAAGGTGCGATTGAGGGGCAAGTGCCAACCATGTCATACTCATCTAACCCCTATAACGGCTGAGGAAAGCCAAGCATTTTACTGACTGTGACGGTCTCTTCAAACCACATCAAAAGGCAAGAGATCAACAAATAACACTAAGAGTTTCAAAATTATTCAATCCAAGACAAACCTCTACAAAAATATAATTTTTCCAAAGACTGCCGCTGACTGGAACAAACTGCTGGACAAGGTTGAGTGCAATAACATTAGAGGACTTGAGTTTCCAGCGCACTCCAGCTACAGGATTAGTGTATATCCCTGATCTCCCATTGCGCACTCCAGCTACGGGATTAGTGTATATCCCTGATCTCCCATTGCACACTCCAGCTATGGGATTAGTGTATATCCCTGATCTCCCATTGCGCACTCCAGCTACAGGATTAGTGTATATCCCTGATCTCCCATTATGCACTCCAGCTACAGGATTAGTGTATATCCCTGATCTCCCATTGCGCACTCCAGCTACGGGATTAGTGTACATGTATATCCCTGATCTCCCATTGCGCACTCCAGCTACAGGATTAGTGTATATCCTGATCTCCCATTACGCACTCCAGCTACAGGATTAGTGTATATCCCTGATATCACATTGCGCACTCCAGCTACGGGGTTAGTGTATATCCCTGATCTCCCATTGCGCACTCCAGCTACGTGATTAGTGTATATCCCTGATCTCCCATTACGCACTCCAGCTACGGGCTTAGTGTATATCCCTGATCTCCCATTACGCACTCCAGCTACGGGATTAGTGTACATGTATATCCCTGATCTCCCATTGCGCAATCCAGCTACGGGATTAGTGTATATCCCTGATCTCACATTGCGCACTCCAGCTATAGTATTAGTGTATATCCCTGATCTCCCATTATGCACTCCAGCTACAGGATTAGTGTATATCCTGATCTCCCATTACCCACTCCAGCTACAGGATTAGTGTATATCCCTGATATCACATTGAGCACTCCAGCTACGGGGTTAGTGTATATCCCTGACCTCCCATTTCGCACTCCAGCTACGGGATTAGTGTACATGTATATCCCTGATCTCCCATTGCGCCCTCCAGCTACAGGATTAGTGTATATCCCTGATATCACATTGCGCCCTCCAGCTACGGGGTTAGTGTATATCCCTGATCCCCCATTGCGCACTCCAGCTACAGGATTGGTGTCTATCCCTGATCTCCCATTGCGCACTCAAGCTACGGGATTAGTGTATATCCCTGATCGCCCATTGCGCACTCCAGCTACGGGATTAGTGTATATCCCTGATCTCCCGTTGCGCGTATGTCTACATGTAAAAAGGTCCTGTAAGGTATTGATATCCAGATATACAGCTACTATAATAACAATATTGAATCTTAGCAAATTTGAAGGAAATCAGACGGAAAAACATCTGTCTAAACAAGTTGTTAATGCTTGCATGAAGTATGCAAAGGGCCATAATTACCTTAATAATTAGTTAACACATGTCAGATATTGATACCCATGTAAAATGTACAACAACAGTTGTTTGGTAAACCCAATCATTATAGCTTAAGAAATGTGTCGGTGTCTGTGCGACTCCGTGCATATGTTTTTTCCGAAAGGACCCTGAAACCGTTCAAGGTAACTACTCAAAATTTTGTACAGTTGTCAAGCTAGTACTCTAGTAGTACCTTTTGCTATGGAGAAGTTCCCCATTTGAATACTTTTTCTGTTACCATGGTAACAGATAGGCCAAATTACAAATTTCAGTTGAATGGATTATGACTCCAATGATAACTATCTGAAACTTTGTATAACTATCAAGCTAGCATTCTGGTAGTGACTTTTGCTATGGAGGAGTTCTCATTTTTTTTTAAAATGTTGCCATGGAAAAAGATAGGCAAAACTACAAATGTTGCTGCTTCCAGAGTAAAATGTCAAAACCTTTCAAGATAGAACTACATGTTCCTGAAACTTTGTCCACTTTGTACAAGCTAGCACTCTCTTGGTGCATTTTGCTACTGGAGGAGTTCTTATTTTGGATTTTTTTTTTCTGTTGCCATGGAAAAAGGCAATAATATGAAATTTGAGGTTTCTGATTAGCATGATCTTAAAACTATTAAAAATAACAAATTGAAATTTAACTTGTACACTTATCAACCTAGCACTCTATTGGAGCCGTTTGCATTCAAGATGTATACAGGAAGTTTTGTACACTTATGAAGCTAGTGCTCTTATCAAGCCTTTTTTGATCTACATCAAAATATCAGTAACTGAGTGGTGGAATGGAGTTAATACTTCAGTTATTGTAATATTAACAAATATATATTTAAATATGATTGTGTGTCTTTCTTTTAAGCAGCGGGGCGTGGGGGATAATGTCACGCTTTGCGTTATCTTTGCAGTAGATGTATATAAATTCTATATTACAATAGGCCTTCATTGTGGTAGATGTTCTGGATGTTCGACTAGATATTCAGTAAATTACAGATGTATATAATTCAACAAGGACAATCTTAGTACCGGGGTTAAATCTATGCATAGCTCCCATTTAGGGATATGCCATGTACGTGAGACGGTGACATATCAGTAAATGGGAGCGATGCATAGATTTTATTTTACTAATATGTCACGTACTTGGCATAACACTTAACAGGAGCAATGTGAAGATCTGAATTTGATTAACATTGCAACAAGGAGAAATAATAATAATTGTCATCATTGATATCCCTTGCTCAGTATACAAGTCATGACACCCTGGTTACAATTCATGTAGCATACCTCACTATGATTGCTACAGAGCACCACGTTTCATATTATTAATGTTTCTTACATCAATCAAACCAAAATACATGTATGAATAAAGCAAAGGTATTAACATTATTAGTATTTTCACCAATTATTCCTGAAGAATGCAATCTTGTGTAAAATATATGTTAAATTCATCAATATAGCTGTCTAAATTAACTTTTACAGTAACCGACAAATGACAAAAGATAACCGTTTAGTTCTTAATCACTCAAGTGTAAAATATCAATGAAATTCTGCATCTTTGACATGTGCACTAGCTGAGCCCTAGCTGCCTAGGTATTGTAGTTACAGGTCACATGATACCACAGCTGAGTGTTAAATATGTCATTGAAAGGTCTGCTTTTTATCATATAATACGGGTGCATTTAGATCAGCTTATGCCTATAATCATGTTGGACATGTATATTAAGATCAAATTCTAATTAAATTGGACAGGTATTTTTGTATTCTTGTTTAATTCTGTATAATATCAGACTCGTGATCATGGAAACAGTCATTTTGTCTGTCATAATTAAAGGTCAAAAACAAGAGAACAGAAAAATCATGATCATGACTTTCCAGATTCCAGTTCTTTGACTAGTTTCAAAATGTCTGCTCCAGATTCCCATTCCAGTACATTAGCTTTCAGACTGTACTGTTTATAATTGTCGTCACCAGCGAGAATGGCATTAATCTTCTTCCACATACTAAGATTAACCCTTGGGCAGGCATAATCCTTGTCTGACAAGGTCAGGGAGGGACAGAGGTCATTGGAGCCGTCCCCGACGTACAGCACATGACTGTAGGTACGTCCTTGTTCAGCCTGTTCCCTGATGTGTTCGGTGAGGATGTGACCCTTACACAAGTTCACAGTGCTGAGGTCACACCAGTCCTGGTGGTGGTAAAAGTCAATTCTAAGGCAGCCCTCCTCATCAAACTTCGCTGGGTTAGTGTACACTTTAGAAATCATATTTTCCAGATTGTTTTGTTCTAAGAGATATCTTATAAAGGTGGAGTTGGAGTCTGAAATGATGATGCATTCATGTCCCTGTTTATGAACATGCTCGAGTAGATGTTTAAACCCAACAGTCAGTGGGATCTCTGCGAGACATTGTTTGAAGTCAGGCTGTCTTATACCAGTGCCGTGGAGGAACTCAAAGATGGTGGCCATGTAATCTGTCCAGCCATCATTACTGTATTTGTCCTCAATCTCCTGGGGAAGTTCTCCCCCTGGGGCCAGCCGTTTCACCCATAGGTCACTGTTCTCTTCAACCATTGTGTGGTCAAAGTCAAAAGCCAGCAGCAATCGTCCAGTCATCTACAACACAACAGAATGGTCAATACAGACATTGGCTACTGAATCAGCACAACTCACCATTAATTTGTCTGAAATACTGCTATATATATGTTATATAAGGAAACAGAGTATTTTTAATCTTTCAAAAAGCTTATGATATTTTTTAAATTAAAATTTTAAACATGAAGACACTGATCAAACAGACATCTAAAGCTACATACCCAAAGTCATCCATACCCATCATCCATACCTTAGCTAACATCAACAATCCATATATAATTCACAACCACCATCAATATGTCAGTCACACCCATCAGCCATGTAGACTTTACCTAAGTTATATCCACCATTCAGGTCACACCCACCATCCACCCATACTGACATAGGTCACACAAACCATCAACACATAGGTCTCACCCACCATCCACGCATAGGTCACACAAACCATCAACACATAGGTCTCGCCCACCATCCACACATAGGTCACATCCACACATGGGTCACACCCACCATCCACACATACATATAGGTCACATCCATCATCCACACTTTAGTCACACCCACCATCCACACACACACCATCCACATGTAAGTCATATCCACCATCCACACACCGGTCACACCCTCCATCCACACATAAACTGTAGGTCACACCCACCATCCACACATAGGTCACACCCACCATCCATATAGGTCACACCCACAATCAACACACCCACCAACCAAACATAGATCACAACCATCATCCACACATAGGTAACACCCTCCATCCATCCATAGGTCACAACGACCATCAACACATAGGTATCACCCACCATCCACACATAGGTCACACAAACCATCAACACATAGGTCTCACCCACCATCCACACATAGGTCACATCCACACATGGGTCACACCCACCATCCACATGTAAGTCATATCCACCATCCACACACCGGTCACACCCTCCATCCACACATAAACTGTAGGTCACACCCACCATCCACACATAGGTCACACCCACAATCAACACACCCACCAACCAAACATAGATCACAACCATCATCCACACATAGGTAACACCCTCCATCCATCCATAGGTCACAACCACCATCAACACATAGGTCACACCCACCATTCATATAGGTTACACCCACCATCCATACCTAGATCAAACCCACCATCCACACACAGAACACACCCAATTTCCACATGTAGGTCACACATTTCAACCATCCATACCTAGGTCATACCAGCTTCCCATATACCAATCATCCGTTACCATCATCTGTGCCTTGGGACAGACTAACACACACACCGCACCTACTGTAGACCAACCTCTGTACAAATCTAAATCATAACCACATATCAGTAATCACAAACTATTACATCAACCATATATCTGTGTCACACCATCACCCAATCACCTGCACTTCTATCAAATTACCGTTACCTACCACCCACACACATTACCGCACTCAAATAGATGTTGACACACCCTAGGCTTTCAAGAACTTGCACCTGGCAGTCTATAGAATTATTGCATCCCCCAAGATCTTACCTGCAGTTTAAATCAATTATCATTGATGACTTAATCATTTTCAGATTTCCATGGATCAATAATTAATATAATTGTTATTTGAAGTTGCGATTATTATCAAACACCAGAAAAAATAGTTTTAAGCAATAAGCATCTTGTATAGGTGTTTGAAATTCTGGCTGTAAATTGAGATAAAAATCATATAAAAAATAAGGACATAAGGGGAGATTTTTATCTCAATTTACAGTCAGAATTTCAAACAGCTGTTGTTTAAGTTGTATTGTCACATGAATGAACTACCTCTGCCATTTCCTTGTAAGATTATTACATCGTTTGTATAAACATTATCATTGAACATTCACGTTTCAACCGCTAACAATTGCCATCCATATAACGCCACACACAGTATTTCAATTTCACAAAATAATACATTACATAATTTGATAAATGTTCATATTCATTTCAATGGCAAGCAACAACAAATGAGTTAGATAACACATACTGTATGATATATGCAAGGGATATTTTATAGTCATGATTATTAATAGCCAACAAATGCATTCATTGACTTTGCTGCTGCAGCCTATACTGCCTGGAGCAACACAACAATTCTTGGTGTGGTTTTCACCCAATATTTGTATTGCCGAATGACAACCCATGGCCATATCATGCCAGTAATGGATCTTGTCAACGCATTTTGATATGAATACAGAACCCGTACCTTTTCAATCTTAATGTTATGGCGTCGAGTGATGAACTGTATAAGTTTGTTAATCATTTGTTGCAACACGTTGTTATGTAATCCAGCTCTTAAGATAACAGGTCTTACGTGATGAACAGTCCTAAAACCTTTGGCCGTCGGAAGTTTACGATTAGGGTCAAGGACATTCGCCCCCTGAAGGTAAAGACGGAAGTGACGTCACAATTCCCGATGTTTGTCTTGACAACAGTACCCTGCTAGAAGTCTGTGTGAAATATTAATTCTAGTAGGGAATATAAGGCTACCAAAATGACTACTGTCATGCACGGACGAAGAAAAGGCAGTCCTCAAGGTAATTATATCATTTATGATAGCAAACACTCAACAGAAATATCAAATCGTATGATTTTGATTGATGACACGGTATTCAACACTGCCACCATCTTGGTGAAGTTGTTCAGATGTTTAACAGTTTCCCCGACCATGATTAACATCAAATGTGTTTCTATACATTTTAAAGTCTCGGTTGTATAAGCAATGTTTAAATTATTATATATTGCTCTAACTAAAAGTATATTTTCGCATAATATCATTTATACGGTGAGTTAAGTAATGTATCATGTTCGTCAATTCGCGAACGCTTCCAGGATTTGTCATACTATCAGGTCACAGGATCTTCTTCTTAATACGAGGGCTCCATCAGTTTGATGATTATGCCATCGGGGATCGGGAACAGTGAAAGTATTAAGTCCGAATTTCAAATGTATATAAAAAAAATGAAATAGACTTTTGCTGAAAATGCAGTTCCCCAGGCATAATATCACATATTGTATTTAATGATAGATTTCTGGCACAGGATTTCGTATCCTCTACACCAGACTCAAAACATTATTATTTGTAATGAATAAAAAGTGTTATGATATATAAGAACTTGAATAAGGGTTTCTTATTACAATTATCTTTATATATACTAGATAATCACAAGCTTCATTGGATTGATGACTATATATTTCACCTTATACTAACTCTACCTTTTAGGCAAAGGCCAAAAAGACATGCCCTTCTCAACTGAAAATCTTACACAAGGCATGCATCTAGCTGATGGTACTGACCTCCGACAGGTCACAGTTCTGTCAAAGAACGACTGGGAACGCATTCAGATGCAACTTCATCGCAAACAGATAGAGGAAGAAAGGACAAGGAAAATAAGGGAAGAAAAAGAAGAAAAACAGAAAATGTCAAAGGAAATGATTAAAGACTGGGGAAACACTATTGTAGTAAGTTAAATTATGTCAAATAACTTTCCACAATACTTTATTATTTTATGATTGACTGAAAAAAATAGTTTTAATCCTGGAACATTACAATTTCTTATGATAAGTTTGTCAACCACAGAAAAGGAGATTTTCCATGCTAACTATTCTCTTATCATATTTGTTGTGTAGGGACAGAGGCAGCGTAAACTAGAGGCACGGACATTACGGGAGCAGAAAGAGGAGGAAGAGAGACAACAAGTTGACCTAGAGGAGGCCAAATATCAGTCTCTGCAGCGCAAAGAGGCGATAGAAAAAGCAAAGACACAACAATACTATCAGACTGACCGTGTCAAGTCCTTCCATGTAAGCTAGGTCATGATATAATTTAACCATACTGACCTAGTCAAATTCTTCTGGCTTAAAGCTTCTATGTAAAGCTTCTCAGTCCATTTCGACCATGCAAGTCTTGACTAAATGACCATACAGGTACTTACCTGATCAACTTATTTCATATTAATCATGTTAGTCATCTATTAGTCTTAATAATTGACCATACATACTGACCCGATCATTTTCTTCTGACTAGTGAAAGTCGTAACAAAGGTGATTGCCTTAATGCAAAATGGCGTAAATATTACAAAAACTCATACAATTTGGTTTAAATTTTCAAGGCATTGAAAGGAATTATTCAGCTAAACAGGCTTAGAATGTACAATTAAGACTTGTTTTGATGTGGTTAATATGTTTTTGATATATGCTAATGGCTTTTCAAGAGTATATACCGGTAAATATTTTCAGGATTGAAAATTTATGAGGCAAAATTAAGAAATAGTTTTAATTTACTGAAACTGTGATTTATCTTCTGATGTGTATTCGTTTTACTTTCCCAGAGTGCTCTCATGCTGACAGAAGTCCTGAAGGAAAGAGAAGCTCAGTTAGAGCTTAAGAAACTGAAACAGAAAGCCAACGAGGGTCAGGACATTGAATACTTGAAGCGGGCCCAACGAGATTATGATGCGGCAATACAGGTTGATCAACAGAAGGCCAGGGAAAGGATCCAGGCTTCTAAACTAACAGCACATTTCCAAATCTCACAGTATGTGTTCCAGATTTTTTCTATCATTACATGACACACACACAATTCGTATATCATACATACATTGTATACACACTAATATCATACATATATTGTATACACACTAATATCATACATACATTGTATTCACACTTTTAGATCTCAGTTTGTTCTCACACCCTTAAGCATCATTCCTTTAAGTAATGTCTTCCTGATCTTTTTTCATGCATCAAGACCTACTGCCTGGCCTTAGTTTAATTACCATACAGTTACAGATTTCACAGTTCTTTGTTATACACAGCTCAAAGTATTTCACATTGTTATTACAAACACGCTTACTCCTATATCATTACATGACACACTTCCAGATCTCATATAATATATGTTGTTACAGGGTGGGAGAGCACATGAAGAGCAATGAGATGGTTAAGGTGGAGGATCGTCTAGAGGGGGAGGAGCTTAAAAAGCTGGCATCTCAGTACCACGTGGAGAAAGAGCACCTTGTAACCATCAAGCGGGACGAGAAGGCACAATTATTGAAGGACAACATGTCACAGATTGAAAGCATCAAGAGGATGAAGCAAATACAGCTCCAACAGGAGGAGGTAATAGATGCTGTTCTTGCATCCTCACAAAGCTTAATTAAAGTTATATGATTATCAGAGAGTGACTTGTAAGTCAGTGTAGTATAGTCAGCAGTCACCAGTAATTGATTACAATGTAAATTCATAATTAAAGTAGTTATATGAAATTAATACATATCAATGTATGTATAAAGTTCAGATTTTATTTTTACCCTCACATGTGATTTTCAATTTCGTTATCATAATAGGAGGAAGATGAGGATTGTCGTATCTTCGCAGCTGCTAAGAGAAAGATGATGAAGTTGCGGGCAGAAAAGGAATCAGAAATCCACATGTAAGTCCATTAAGTCTGAGATCAGTAGTGTCATGTATTCACCTGGCTAAGTATATTAGTATATGTTATTGAAGTCAGATGAAACATAAGCACCAATCAAGTAGATACCTGTGTGAGATTTCAAATGTTGTGACTGAAATGTTCCCAGGGAGAAGCAGCGTCACCTGGAGAAAATCCGTGAGAAGCTGGGCGCCCAGATGAAACAGAAGGTGAGCGATGAGGATGAGAGGATCAGACGAGCAGTGGAAGAAGCGGAGGAGAGGCGGGGTGCAGAGGAGGCAATAAAGGAGGCCAAGTTACGGAAAATGATGTCAGAGGCTGCGGCACATCGTGATGGACAGGTAGGTCAAGGTTATCCGAGTCCCTAAGTGTCAAAACAAGTTTTGTATTTTTAAGTAATGTCGTTCTTTGGTCAAGGTGAATTTTGTTTTAATAAAGGTCATAATATTCACTACATCAGTCAATTTTGTTAAAGCTGCAGAATGTAAAGCTCAACATTTTTTGACAACATATATTAGCTATAGAATGCCCAGTATCTGGTGACTTCGTCAGCTATAGATTTTAGCTCTGAAAGACAATTGAATGTTAAATTTTGTAATTTCTCCAGATGAAGGAGGCAGAGCAGAAGAAGAAGGATGAACGTCGTCAGGAGCTGGAGACAGTTCGCATCAGAAAGGCAGCCGACGAGATCTTTGAGAGGAACGAAGAGGAGAAGCGTATGAGAAAACGGGATGAGACCACAGGGCTGAAGAACTTCCAACGCACTCAGGGGGTGAGTAGGTTAGAGCGACAAGAGAACCACAGGCCCTTTTAGGTCTTCATAAATTATATAACTGTTGATTTCATCTCATGTCTTCAAAGAAATATTCCGGGTATAATTTCTGTGAAGGGACTGTAATTTGTAAATGTGGCAACTGTCGTTGGTGAAAATATTTACATTGCGACTTTTTGAACTGATCACGGTGTGAAATTTTCCAATGGTAATTGTTCTGTCACCTGTATATAAATATATCAATAAAGTTAATTAAGTATATATGCACGTACCGTAGGTCTGATCATAACCTTTCTGTCTGCCTACAGGAGGAGAGGGTAAGAAATGCACAGGATATACAACAGCAGGCTCTCATGCTGGACAAGGCCAATATGGAGCTGCTCAAGATTGAAGAGGACCAATTCCAGGAGTATGCTGGTAAAGTCATTGAGCACTGCGAACGCGGGGGACGAAATGTGTACCCCCTCCGTAAGGCGGCACAGGCAGGTGCTGGGGGTGGCTGCGGACCAATCTTCAACGGAAAGGGCGGCATCCGACCGAGTTATATGGTGTCTGACAAGTCTGGTAAACAGATGCCACACTACCAGAGGGACACAACTGAGGAAACCAAAAAAACCATTTATGGCAAAAGTGGCTCAAAGAAACGCCTTGGAATGGTATGGTAATAAAGCGATAAAGGAGCTGAAGTTTAAAGAAAATGGATTTTTCAAATGTGGCATTTCTAAATCAAAGGAGAAGAAAATTGAAACATGTAGTGATTAACGTGAAGTCAGAAATCCACTGTGGAAGTTGAGTTTTACATGAACAAGTAAACAAATATGTTGTATTTTTTTTTTTTACCCCAAACCATGGAAAATTAAATTGTGTGGAAACAATGAAGCCAGGACTACATATATATCTGATTTTGTGAGCGGACTCACAAGCATTATCTTCTCTAAAAACTCTGAACAGACCTGTAGTAACTGTTAGGCCAGTGAAGATTAAATGTTGCTAACATTTTTACCCTGATCAGGTTGCTATATGTGTGCTGCAGATACCATTTTCAGTAGTTTATCAGGTCGACCCATAAAAATGTCCAGTGTTGCCGTCCTTAGTACTGGATATAGGATGTCAGACAATCATCTTAACTGTCAACATACCAGGTCAGCTATCGCTTGTACTTCTCTCATCCGTCCAGATGGCTGATGAACAATTTAACATGCCATCAGCATTAAAGTAGAAATGTGTTGTTTAAATTGTCAACAGTAGCTTTTCTTTTTTAACATTCCAATTACTGTTATTTCTAGATATTGATTTCACGTTGAAGTGGCTACGTTTGATCCATTATCAGTAAGAGGAGTTGGTGTATGTTGTTATACATACAGCTATAAAAGATAATGATTCTAACCTTGATCACATTGACTACAGTTAGAGTCTATACACGTTAACTACCCAGCCCACAGCAGTCCTAGTTCCTCAATCCTCCCTACTCTCCTAGGGTCTCCAGACACGAGGATGTACAAGGTCCTCATACAAATATTTTGGAAGTCCGCCAGTTATGTGCACTCTATCTGTGATATATATATATATAATATACAAAAGTATTTTACTGCTATTGAATCATGAAAGGAATAAAAATAGAAAAAAAATGAAATTATGATTGTTGATTATAGCTTGAAAAGTATGTGGAGTATGTACCTGTCTATTATAGTAACTTATAAGTGTTAAGTTATGATACTATATGACTTTGCAGAATTGTTCATTGATAGTCCACAATACAGGTAAAACCATTTATTTACATATATATGGAGAGCTGTTCACCCTATCTCATAATATCAAAACACAAACACTTGATCAACTGTTTTATAAAATTTATAAATCTATAAATTCATAACACCATTCATAAACAGTCACTTTTAACATACACAGTTCGATCAGTGTAACACATTTTCTATGATTGTAATACAGTTAAATAGGTTGCATTGTGATTTTTTTGTGTCTTCTTAAAGAAATTATTTTAAGCAGCTAACATGTAACAAATGTGTCTGCATTGGGATAGAACTACCTGTATTTTCTTAAGTCCTCTGTGTTCATTATAAATGGATTTTCTCCACTTTGCTCATTGTGTTTTGAGCTCAAACCAATTTTCTTTATATCCAATATGGAAACTTTCACATTGGCCACACAGCTGCTGTATTACATAGTTTGTCTAGACACAAACATTTGCTGTTTTAATTTGCTTTGAAACAGCAAACCCAAAACAAGTAGTAATTTCCATGGCACTTCTATTTTTGCGAATCATTTACACTCTAATCAAAACATTCCGACTATTACATGGACTGAAGTTAAAACGGTTTCATTGACCCTGTAATGGGTGTGTGCTTCTGTCATTATAATGGGCGTTTTACTGTCGCTATGATAGGTACTTTGTATTAAAAAATTTGATCGACCCTTTAAATTTAACAGGCGATTAATTAACTGACCATCCAAATATGTCAATCATAAACCAAATATGGAAATTCTCTTAATTTTGAATTTGATGTTAGAACACTATCTGTCCTTGATAAACTCCCATTTCATCAGTATGACAGAAACACCTGAACAGCCTCTGACATGATTTATATATTCATGTGTAGAATTTTAATAGTTCTTTACATCCATACTTTCACAATTATGTACTATAACAGTCATTTGATTAGCTGTACACATATATCTCCATGTTTTATGTCAATGTTTCGTAACAACCATTTATATCTGGGTAATTTTATATAAGTACCCACATTCATTATAACATTTCTTTCATTTTAAAATCAATATTTTTTAATATTCTGATCAACCCAATCATCCAACACTTTTTCATATATATATTAATTTTCAACACACATCACCATCAATAGCTGACAGTTTTACATAAAATACTTACCGGGTACTGTAATTAGCGATGAACAATTTACAGTGACTAAAACAAGCAAATAACTGATAGACTATAACTTAAAAAGCGAAAGGTTAATAAAAAAAGTTCCAGTTAAACCTTGCTCTGAAACAGTTAAGTAATTGTGAGTAATTTATCAATACAGGAGTTGATCGAGCTCATCTACACTGGACTCAAAATGATTGTATAATTTAAAATTACTCGTTATATACTAGTGGTATGGACTTTGCCAACTACATCTAAATGTATAATGTACAATGTTAGTACTCTCCCAACAAATTGCAGCCAAACCTCTCATTTCCAGTGGTAAATTAATTGTCTTCCATCTAGTGGTACATATTAACAATCAGTGATTTTTTGGTTTGTTTGTGTTTTACATCCTTTTACCAGCTATGGTCATTTAAAGACGTGCGTGGTTTTGGTGGTGGAGGAAAGCCGGAGTTCCCGGAGAAAAACCACCGACCTACGGCTAGTACCTGGTGACTGTTCCACGTAGGTCTCAAACCTGCAACCCAGTGGTGGAGGGCTAATGGTAGCACTAGCTACCTTACCACATGCCCACCGCGGCCCCTTACAATCAGTGAAAATAATACATGCACTAATCACTTAAAATTGTGCCCAACATATCTGGTAGAATTTTATTGTTGGCAGTGAAATGACAGAAAAAAAAAGAAGAAACAAAATATATATATCCATTGTTTTGATATGTTTATGAACTGTTACGATATCTATAATTTGAGTTCATGGGCCACTCTTCTCAAATGAACTCCTCATCAACTCCCCACAAATCAACTCCAAAATACATATAAAATATAAGTCACTGACAAGTACCTTATGTGGAATGTACCAATCAGTACTACATCTATAGTAGCACTAGATGTAACAATACACCTAAGCCTGTTCGTTTATGCGGAACAACCGGTATGTCCGTTTTTAAATGTAACATTTGCGGGTATAAATCCTGGCGGACCTGAAAAAGTTTATGCAGGCCTTGCAAGGCTTGGTCAAGGCTCGCCTGAAAGCAGCATCAGATTACTGGGTCTGTCTTCATTTCATAAACGAACAACAGTGGTCCAACCGGTTCAACCGTTTGGATCGCGATAAACGAAAACGGCCTAGGTAATATGTCTACCACATTAACGAACAAAATGTATACTTCTATTGCAATAGTAAGGACTATATTATGTCCTAAGTCTTTGACTCTTCCATCATCTAGAGTACAATGGTTAAAATACTCAAGTGGGCAAGGTTAAACAGCTTATCTAACACAGTTAAAACATAGACTTATATCTGTTGTAATTAATTAGTAACTACACATTTTCTGGCATCCTTATCCATTACCAGGTACTTATATAGCATATTATTGGTAATGGATGATCCACTGTTTTCCGAAAAAACTGAGAGAAATGACTATACATGTATCACATGACTTAGCTATCACATGACTCTCCATAAACAAATGGCAGTAGCATGGAAGCACTACAACAGGTCAAGGGCCAGTCAACTATTTTTATGTTTTTTGATGTTAAAAGTTAATTCATTTTTTTACTCATTTGCGAAATCAAATGTTTGTTCATAAATATGTCCAAATAGGTGAGTTTGCAGAATGAAGTAAGTTTTGTACAGTGAATTTTCCTGCACCATCCACAGGGATGTTACATAGAATTGGTTTTCAGTAAATGCTAGCAAAACTTTTCAATATTTATTACGAAAATATACTATACAGTATATACATAATATACACCCCCTGTTCTATTTGGAATTAATCTTATCATTCACTATCACCTTAGTCTTACAGTCTATTGACTTTTACATAAATCAGTCAAAGGGAGACCGGATAAAATCAGTCGGTAATATTTCTTTGCTACATCACTGCAACACAATCTATCAACTGACTTTTACACAACACCGCCATCCAGAGACCAGAGAAAATCAGTCCGTAAAATTTCCTTGCTACTTCACCGACCGTTTATGAGATGCTGACATGCGGAATAAAATATCTGTGTGGAATGTGTCACGTTCTGAAGGTGTCCCATTTTCTACTCGCACAAGTTCAGATCAGAAAATTTTGTCCTTTTGTAAATTCATTAGGTACAGACCATCATCAATGATGAAACTGCAACAAAACAACAAAGGAATAATTAATTACATATCAGGTATCTTCTATTAAATTCAAAATACACACCTAGAGAAAAAAAACTGATATGCCCTTGGTATCAAACCAATTTATGAAATCACAAACTTAAAGATTGCTGATTTCATTAAGGAATCCTTAATGATACCTGTTTATGAAATGTATTTGTTGATATTTGGAATGACATTATTTAGTTTGGTATGAATAATAAATGCTAAAGTTAACTTTGAACACAAAAAGTAATTGAAAACCTATTGTGCGAGCTTTCAAAACGTCTGTTTTAATTCTTTTGTCAAGCAAAGAGTGAAAAATCTTCTGCACTTTTTGCTTGACAAATTAAAGGAACCAGATGTTTTTGAAAGCTCGCAAAATAAGTTTTCAAATAATGTTATGTGAAAAAACCACTTAGGTGTATTATTGTCCATGGTACTAATCACAAGACAATTATATTTACTGATACATAACTACCAGGCAAAACTTTAACATATTAAACCAAGCCTACAAGACCATATAAGGCTGTCACAACTAATCACAAAAAATAAAATTAGTGTCCTACTTATAAATCAGTTTAGATATACAAAATAATAAATGTCACTATACTAGCAAAGATAAGAACGACTCTTGTGTTACTTGTTATAACAAAATCCTCCATACCTGTACCAGAGGTAACACAGAGGGAATGTGCTGGCATGCCAGAGGGAGTGAGCGTCAAACACCCAAAACAGGGGAGGGAACTCTCCTAGTTCTAGGGCCAGGAGGACATTGAGCCCGAGAACAACAGTGGCACACTGCCAGACATACCGATGTCTGTGGTAACAACACCAAATTAACCAGCCCACCATATTAACACCACCTACAACAAAACATGTTTGTGGTAAGAATATTTTAACAACCTATTAATTCTATGATATTTAATAAGTTTTCAATCTTTCTTGTAGAACACCAGGACTGTAAGATGCCGACTCACGAAGAGTCGAGTTATATAGAATGAGCATTAACAAGAGTCCCAGAGGGCCTGTATCGCTCACCTGGATATCTAAGCAATCATGGCAAAATATTCTCCAAATGAGATCCAAGGGAATATGCCAGACCTCAAGGCCAATCCTTGTAGCATATCTGTATTTGATTTTTTATGCCCAGCAATTTTTTGTGTGGTTATGGGGTGGGGATCTCAACTGTTTCTAAGCTGTGACTCAGAAACTAGGTCCCTAGGGTTGTGGCCAGACCCCAGGATAAATTCTAATATCATGACTGCATTCGTCTCTTTATGCCCAACAGTTGTATATATAGTTTTGGGGTGGGGATCTTAATCGTTTCAAAGTTATGACCCAGGGGTTAAGTCTCCGAGGGTGGGGCCAGACCCTAGGGCCATTCTGGAAGCAAATGTGCATTCCTCTCGTTATACTCGGCAATTGTATATATGGTAATATGGTGGGGATCTCAACCATTTCCAAGTAAAACAAAAAATTGACCCACCCCTTAGCCCGGGGATTCAGCCCCACCATTTGTACAATTTTAAATCCCTGCCTCCCATGAATGCTTCCGACCAAATATGATCAATATCCATGGTATAGTTTTATGGAAGAAGTCGTTAATAGCAATATAGCCAAATTGCCCCCTTTTGGCCCAGCCCTCAGCCCCCTGGGGAGGGTCAGCCCCACCATTTGTACAATTTTGAATCCCCACCACCTAGGGATGCTTCCAGTCAAATTTAGTTAAATTCCAATAAGTGGTTAAGAAGAAGAAGTCGTTTAAAGAAATTGTTGACGGACGGACGGACGACACGGTATGGTATAAGCTCACCTTGGTCCTTTGGACCCGGTGAGCTAATAATACATATTGTACATTATATACAGAAGACAAACTGATTAAATACAAACACACTCTTACTTATTGAAGGAAGCAGAATATACCAAGCATTAGAGGAACATCATTCTATAAATCTTTATGAAGTACAAACATGCAGTCACACCATAGTTTCATTTTTAATATAGCGTTTTCAAATTCTTCATAAGTATATCACCCATCATTAGATGATCAAATACCTCTTTTATGTGGTATGAAATCTCATCATGTTCCTGTAAACATCTCGCAGTTTTAAATAATCAATAAAATCTCACTATAAGTATCTGCAAGCATCCACAGTTTTGACTGCTAAAAATCTCACTATAAATACATGTATCTGCAAGCATCCACAATTTTGACTGCTAAAAATCTCACTATAAATACATGTATCTGCAAGCATCCACAATTTTGACTGCTAAAAATCTCACTATAAATACATGTATCTGCAAGCATCCACAATTTTGACTGCTAAAAATCTCGCTAAGTATCTATGTCTCACAGCTTTATACATTGTAACACTGAAGTGTACCCACGGTCACATTAATTATTATGTTGTATCCGTAATCAAACTTGACCATGCTGTAGGAAGTAGGTATGCCGGAGGAACATGCCCAGTAACACTGAAGCTTACCCACGGTCACATTAACTATCATGTTGTATCCGTAATCAAACTTGACCATGCTGAGGTAGTAGGTATGCTGGAGGAACATGCCCAGTAACACTGCCCCACAGATAGCTGGACGGAGGGGACGGTCTGTACCCAGGACCCTGTAAATAATATCAAATTGATTTTGGTTTAAGTTGTGTCTTTCTGTTTCTTCTTATTACAAAACTTTCATGATATTACACTGTTCAAGTTGTGTTTGTCTGTTTCTTCTTATAACAAAACTTTCATGATATTTCACTAATTGAAAAAGAAGAAACCTAAAAAAGGCCTCTACATACAACTAGGTAATGTTTAACAGTAGATGGGAGGGAAAATACAAATATAATGATAGTCTATCAGAAAAAAAATCTCACTAGGTTTTTTAAGATTTTACTGTTAGTGTACCTACCTACAACACAGGCAAAATAGGTTGGATAGCACTAGAGAAAAGGCACTGAAGTAATCCATCATCTGCGATGAAACAACAGCAATATTAAGTACATGTATCAATGCCATTGTTTCTCTTAACTGCAAACATCCTGCAAAATCTCTAACTTGTTATTAAACGAATTGATAAGTTTGATATCAGCATGCCTAATAATGATATCTTCAATGCTTCAGTAATTCCTCTATTTCATTAATATACATCACAATATCATACCAATGTCTAGATCTCTAACGATATATTTTACAATCAAATCAAACTCTGATAATGCATCATGAGGTACTCTAGACACATGACATGAAAATATAGGGGATGGTGATAGGTGATGAAATTACAAGGTACATGATAAATGTACTATTTTTCATTTTTAATAAGACTTAAACTAAGCCATTTTGTACTTGCATCACTTACCTCTGTCACAGGTGTGTCTCGAGTATGAAATATTGTCGACCAAAACCAAGTATGCATTGAAATCTGCAATGAGCAAAGATATGAGTTTGAAAAATATATGAAACGTTAAAATATTTTATAAGTCTTACATAATCTTACTTTATTTTCATTGAGGAATAACAAATTAAATGTATGGTTGAAGGGTTAAAGTAAGAAAGTTACTACTACACAACATCCAGATACTGTAAAACCTGTCAAGATGTTTCATTATGGACTGTGGACAATAATATAAGCTAAGAGTTTTTTAAACACAAATGTTAATTGAAAACTTATGTTGAAAGCTTCCAAAAATATTGACTGTGTCCATTGTCAAAGGAGAGATTACTATAGTATAGTCTGTATAGACAGATTGCTGTTGTATAAAGCACATATTTTGGAGTAGTTGTGAGGTAATAGTTTTACTAGGCAGTAGGTCTTTATTGAAAGGTGGTCTTCAAGACAATCTTTAAATTCACTGTATATCAATTTGTTTATTTTTCATGTTAAATAAAAGAAAATAACATTTATTGCTTGCTCAAGAGATTATTTTCTGTATTGTTTGGTTATGTTTTCTCTCTGAGTCGTACTAACCACTGCAACACACTGCCACACATAATACATGGGCACGGACGGGGAAACCAGTCGTCTGTAAGTCAGGATACGCAGGTGGAACAACCCATTCAGTATGGAAAATAGTACTGATGCAGGCTCCTGTATTCCAAACAGTCTGATGAATGGCCACTGCAAAAAGAAAAAAATCAATTCTTACCATACAATTTATGAATATAAATTCAGATCTTGAGTTCTGATATTGTACTTGACAAGACATACTGATCGTAGTCAAATCTACTTTATTCCAAGCTATACAAGTACAAAGAATTTCCCGTTCTGGTTATTTTCAAGCATACATTTCTTGTGAGCATGCCCATCAATTTTCCTCATAATAAAGATAACATTTTGTTGTCTTCACATAACATTTTGTTGTCTTCACACGTTCGTTTGCAACTACACTGACCTTTCCATGGAAGTGAGGTGTTCCAATACCGTCCTTTTGGAAGGCATCAACTGTGGTCCACATACAGATATAATTACACTCATCCTCACACGTCCATCGTAGTGTTCTCTGGTGCCAGGGCTGGGAAGCAGAAAAGTGTTCCAGAGCCTGTGTGTCAGTACAGTTATGTTGCATACAGGCGTAGGTGCATCGCTGGAACACATAGGAACGGTCACCATACGACGCATTGGTCAGTTTCACCAGCCACAACACGCCACATGCTGTTGTCAGCAGGCTGTACACAATGGACCTCGCCACAGCCATGCTACTTCTGTCAAGCTTCCCACTTACAGGTCTGTGAGAGTCCTTTGCAATCAACTACATACTCAACTCTGTGGAGGGAAAAATACATAGATAAAAAGTGCAGATTAAACTCTTATGGAGGCATGTACTACTGTGTAAAAGCAAAATAAGGTTTTCTCTAAGTTTATCATGATATCTAACATTGATCATGTTTATACTTTTGAAAAGAATCTGTAGCTCTGAACTGAGTCAATTAAACACTGTGGATGACCAGTTAGGCTACTCCTATAACATAAGAGGCCGCTGGTCGGACTTTTTTCTATCGGATATGAATTTGCCGACTGCGACGCCTGTCAAAAGTATCTCGCCGTGTTGGAGTACAGTTAAGCGTGAGTTATTTGTTTGAAAAACTATAAAAGATACAAGATACAAGAAGCTTTATTTAGAGTCGCATACATATCAACATGGAACATTAGCTCTTGAGAGCTATTATTGCGACAAACAAAAGTATGTAAAATAACAATAACATAATGAAATAGTATTAGTAGTAATGAGTTAATATAAATAGCATAGCAGACAATTTTTTCATTACAGAAAAATACACGGTAATATCACATGTAAGTTAGAATCAATTGCACATTATTATTTTTAAATATTATCATAAGGCTTGACACTTATTTATATTATGTATTATTATATAAAATTCAGAGGTTTGACACATATTTATGAACGATGTGTTTCTACACTGAATGTTAAAACACTATCTGTAATCTATACAAGTGTATTATACATACATGCTACTATAGCAAAGGGTAAAAATTGACATGATTATACACTAACATAGTGTGGATTAAAAACTATGCCACAGATCTGTTACTATTACTAAAGTAATTAGTGTTCGGCATACATGGCCCAACTCCAAGCATAATAATTATACAATGAAGTAGACAATCTATCAACAATAGAGTTTTACAACGAACGTATTTGTATTTCAGATTATAGTTTGCAGTATCTGGTTGGAGTCACTATTTTGCCTAATTCTTCCCCCTTCACATATGAAGGCCTCACACAAAATCATTTCAGTGTCAACAGCTAAATCATGTTGCATATCAAGACAATCATATACATAAATGTGTCAGATTACGAAATCAAATGTTGTAGTTCAGTATCACTAATTATTCCCGGCTCAAACAAGAAGACCATACTTTCTTGACTTTGTTCGCTTTAATCGGCGGCCATCTTGAATGGGTTTCTCAATTTTACAAAATTCATCCGAAACGCATTTGTTTGTAGATACGAAACATAACGTTATAATCCGGCCCTTATAATCAAAAGAGTTAAGAAAATGAAAGCAATGTTGCTTTAAATATGATCACTTCACAACTATCCACAAAAGGAAACAAAATTTCGTTTTAAGTTAAAATCTGATATCTTAAATAACCGTACCCGGTGGTCTATGGGGCCTGTATCGTCAATAGAAAACACTGATATACATTGTATGTGTAGAAGCTTAAGGCCCCTTGCATTCGAAGCAAATAGCTGTGATCTAAATGTTCATGCTAATGCCCTCCTACTAATAAGAAATTTGGCAATTACATGCTGATGATAAAGTAGATAAATTTACATTACATTAACACAGCTAATGTAGATCTATGTAGAACATGATTTGTGTTTTAACACACATGCTATACCTACAGGTATAAGTGACTGTCATAATATGATAGCACCGACTCTAAAAGGTAATGTCAAACATCAGAGACAAAATAAAATAACTTTAAGAAGCTATCAGAATTTTGATACAGATAAATTCAACCTAGATGTACCAAATAGTCAGGTACCATCAGCAGATCAAACTTTTTCCACAGAGCATGTAAATGCTGCATATAACCAGTATGAAAAAGATTTCACAAGTTTATTAGATAAACATGCTCCAGTCAAAACAAGACAACCTAGGAAAAAACCTTTGTCATGTATGAACAGTGAACTAAGAAAGGCCTTATACCGTAAACCCATGCTATACACACAATATACAAAGCAACGAAATTAAAAAACATGGGGGAAATTCAGAAAGAAACGAAATTTAGTTACAAGCCTTAAAAAGAAGTCTATGAAAATTTATTTTTTAGAACGTTGCTCTGGTGGTTCAAAAAATGACAATTTCTGGTCAACAATTAAACCTTTTTTTCTCTAAGAAGTGTCATTCTGGAGAACAAAGAGTAGTTTTATTTGAAAACAATCAAATTGTAAATGATACTCAACAGGTATCAGAACATTTTAATGCTTTTTTCTCTACTGTTGCTAATAAAATCGGAAGTGATTTGGTATATGACCCTTCAAATCACCCAAGCATTGTGGAAATACAAAATCACAGTGAGAACATCCACTTTAATTTTCAGAAAATAACATCTGACAAAGTTGAGAAAATTCTCAATAAAACTAATGCAAAAAAAAAGCCACAGGTGTGGACGGTATACCAGTTAAAGTTGTCAAATGTTGTAAATCTGTTGTTTCGCCTCAGCTGACATCATTAATTAATATATCAATAGATACAGGTGTTTTTTCCCCAAATAGATTGAAAGAGGCGCAAGTTACACTGCTACACAAGAAAAATAGCCAGTTGGACAAATCAAATTGTAGACCTGCCAGTGTCCTGCCCATTTTTTCCAATTTTTTTGAAAAGGTTTTTGAGAAACAACTGGGTGAAATTTTGAAAATATTTTTAATCCTTATCTTTGTGATTTCCGTCATGGATGTCAAACCACGTGCACACTAATAGATAGAATTAACTATCAGTGTTTGGGTTTTTTGGGTTTTTTTTATGAACTTATCGCTGAGCGGGAGCACTGAAGCATTTTATATCGACAGCCTTTAGTGTACAGTGTCAATATAGCTGCTGTATCCAATATACCTTTATAGCTGAACTGTGTTGTATGTTGTTGAGAACAGCGGAGCAGCGTGATATCCAATCATGAATAAACTCTAGTGTGCTGTGTAGACTGCTTGATCCATACCCAAAATATCTATCTAAGATACATTCTAGATCAGTGTATCCTCCGCTATGGCAACCATGTCAGCTGTCAGAACGCGCACCTCTAATAGAAACAAAAAGCCGCCTATACCGTACTCTCCCTCAGTTAACAGAACGAAGGCCAGATCAATCAGTGCAAACTATGACCTGAATGTGAAGAAAGCACTCAACAATAAGATTCAAGCCTCGGAGAGGCAGGTGGAAAAGGTTGAGATGAAAAGGGGAGACCACCTAGTAATTACACTCTCAGCTGCCATGTTTGAAGCTACAAGGCATGTCATCAAAAACCTGGACCGACACCTACCGAAACACAATCTGAAGGTCGTGATCTTCAACACAGAGGAAAACAAGCACATTTCAGTAAAGGAATCTATATCCATCCAAGACAAAAAAACATCACAACAACTTTATAGAATAAACCTCCATCTAACAACTTCCGTGATCAGTGTGAACGGCTCCAAAACGCGACTATTCATTGAAGAACACCTACCAAACCTGATGAACACTGTCTGCTCTCTCGGGAATTTTGAGGAAGCAAATGTCTACATTAAGGAACAATGTGCTCAAATGATGAACAACCTAGGGCAAGGTAGAGAAAAGAAAACGAGAGGAAGATCAACTGAGATACCAATATCTGGTGTCAAACAACTAATAGACAACACCGACAGCCAGATGTCAAACGGATGTCTACTCGCAGCACCCAGTGCCACCCAAGGGCAACTATCTGGCGATGATCGTAGGCAGGCCACACCCAACCAGCTTGAACCTACTCATACACAAGCGGGGATGGAGCTTACGACTATACCCAGCTCTACTATTGGCAAACCCTATCAAAACAAGGAACAAATCGTCCCTTTCACACAAATCGAGGAACAGCCTAACTTCACTGATAGCGACAACGAAACCGACCCGAAGGTACTCATAGCTGCAGGCAATACCCCGATCAAGAATGCAACCTGTCCACACTGTAATGAATTCTGCACAGAACTTTCACTGATGTGCGACGACTGTCTCCAATGGTTCCACTATAGTTGTGAAGGGCTATCACCAAAAGAAATTAGAGAATTGGAAAACACTAATCGTCAATATACTTGCAAGAGCTGCCACCACTCGGTATTTTCACTTGTATCCAACGAATCAAGACCTCTTGAAACAGTCCAGAGCGATGACGATAACGATCCACCGACGATCACTACCGACAACAACGACAGCAATGCCGCTACAACTTATGATGACCACCTCACACTCGTAGACCAAGCGACTAACACAGACAATCCATTTCACTGTGACATTGAGGAGCTGCGCACCCAAAAACTGGAACTGTACAGAAGAGAAAAATCCATCAAGGAAAAGGAAGCCAGACTCAAAGTAAAAGAGAGTAAGATAGCAGACCTGTCAAAACAGTTGGCATCATCTAAGGCATACGCCCTTAGTCTGGAGGAGCAGATTGCTGAACTGAGGACATCCTTGCAACTGAAAAGCACTACAGGAGCCCAGGAACTTCCTGGAAATGTGAGCAGCATGCAAGACATACTCAGCGACAAATACTTAAAGTCGAGAATGCAGAAAATGGAGTCAGGATTACTATCTATGAGAGTGGACATGCTCGAAAACAGAATGAATAGTATGATGGGGATGTTAGATACACCAATGGAAATGAAAACTAAACAGCTGCATAACACCAATGCTGGACTCCAGGACAGCACAACCAAGGACAGCACAACCCAGTCAACTAATATACAACCACACAACTCTAATAAGAAAGAATCTAAACAACCAACCTGCGCAAGATCTTAAAAGGACAGCACCACCTGAAATAGCACCACAAGTGGAATCAAGGGACAGTACCCAGATCAGCCATGTGGTTATTGAAGATCATCCTATTACCCACACGGGAGACTGCTCTCCAACGAAACTAAGAGCTCGACAGAACCAGAATGACTCCCCTATGCATTACTCTATTCCAGAACAACAAAAACACTCTGGAACCACTAATAATGAACAGAACCATTTTTTAGGATGGGGCCAAAGGAAAGTTGGCAAGAAGAAGAAACAGAGGCACCACCCAAAACCTACAACCATACCACTCAAACATCAAGCTGTGACCAACCAAACATCTTTAATGATGCCACATTACCCTCTGGCAATATACTTAAAGTCGAGAAACCCAGCTCCTCTGCAGCCTCGACAAATAGGTCATCCAGTGTACTACGCAACATCAAACTGGCCACATTTAATGTCGAAAACGTCATTACAAACCAGATATTTCTAGAATCACTTCTGAAGACGTCTGACATCGTTTGGCTGCAGGAGCACTGGCTATTCACATTCGAACAGGAGAAGCTAACAAGACTTGCTGATGAGAATGGATTCTCGTGCACGATCAAATGCAGTGACGGCGAAGACCCTATATCCCCCAAAGCGAGGCCGAGGGGCATTGGCGGTGTGGCACTCTTATGGAGAAAAGACCTAGATCCTCATATCACAACTCTGATGGAAGGGGGTACGCGCATTTGCGCAATACAGCTGTCAGCGACCAACAGAGATTTGATCATAATTAACTCATATCTCCCATGTCGAGGGCGCAGCGCAGAAGACAACTTTCAAGACTCCATGACTCAGCTGCACGAGATGATACAAAAATACTCACCTATTTCAGATATTATAGCCATGGGAGACTTCAATGCTTCTCTACATAGGCAACCTCCAAGCTCACGGGATAGGAAATTTAGAGACATGATCCAGAACATGGGATTGATAACTGAACCAACATACCCAACAACTAAGACGTTCCTTCACTACACAGGTCATTCATCGTTGATTGACTATATACTACGGACACCATCAGCACCTGGGCTCGAAATCCAAGTCTGTGACAGAGACCCATTGAATCTCTCCACCCATAGTCCGGTTACTGGAGCAACAGCAATCAATCTACCTGTAATTTCAAAGAGCCGATCGAATCCATCAGATCATCCGACCTCCCATAGAACAAGAGTCAACTGGAAGAAGGCCAACATACACAACTATCAACAGTCTATCTCGGTAAAACTGAACCAACTTGACACCAATGGAATGGACACACAGGATCTCCTTAATACAATAACAACAGCCTTGCAATCATGTGCTAAAACAGCCTGTCCTACCAGGAAAGGCAGAACAAAGAATACCCATAAACGGCAATGGAGTGATAAACTCAAATCGTTGTGCTCCGACAGCAAAAAGGCATACTGACTCTGGAAACAATCTGGAAAACCATCTGGTCCATACAACCACCTGCTCATTAAGTGTAAGGAAGCTAAGAAGGCGCTAAGGAAACACCAGAGACAAACCAATGCTGAAAATAGGAAGCAAACATACAACGATATAATGGAGGCCCAAAAGTCTGCCATGAAACTGTTCCATCACCTTATTAACAAACAGAGAGGAAAAAACGGCACCCGTAAACTCTCACATCTCTTCGTTGACGACCGATATCTTCAGTATAACGATGAGATCTCTGCTGGATGGGCTCGTTTCTTTGAACACCTCAGCCAACCAGACACCAGCAATATTTATGACAACAAATACCAGGAACAAGTCAACAGTGACATCAAAAATATAACTTTCCACTGTAGACAAGCTACCAAAGCAACTTATACACAGGAGGAAATCGGAAAGATCATCACCACCTTGCACAACGGGAAAGCAGCTGACGGAGATGAAATAACAGCAGAACATCTCAAGTATGCTGGTCTCCACATCGTCCTGACGGAACTGTTCACCAAAATTCACAACGACCAAACAATCCCAGAAACCTTCAAGTCAGGAATAATCACCCCTATTTACAAGAAGCAGGGCAAACCAATAGATAACCCAAACTCATACCGCAGGATCACTATCTCCAGCATCATCGGAAAAACCTTTGAAAAATTACATCTGCAAAGGAACAGCAATGTCATAGAAGGCCACCTCAATAAAATGCAAAGGGGCTTCACTAAAGGAACGTCTCCCAATAATGCGGCACTACTACTGACGGAATGCATTGCGGAGTGTACGGACACAGGCAGTACCCTCTACGCAGCGTTCCTCGATGCCTCTAAGGCCTTTGATGTAGTATGGCGCAATTCCATGTTGCGACGTCTCCACCAATACGGCCTCCAGTCTACTGCCTGGCTTCTTATGAAAGAGTGGTACAACAACCCTAAATCCTGCATCAAATGGGAAGGCAACATCTCAGAATGCTTCTCAGAACAGCAAGGAGTCCGTCAGGGTGGATGCTGGTCGCCAACAGCATATAAGATGTTCATAAACCCATTCCAGGACCTCCTGGAGAAAAAAGATCTGGGCCTCAAAATAGGGACGACACATGTAAGCAGCCCAACTTGTGCAGACGACATAGTTCTGCTGTCAAAGGACCCATGTGAGCTACAAGTGATGCTCCACATTCAAGGACACTTTGCCTCAAAAGAACGATACTCCCTTAGTGTTCCACTAAAAGCAAGATCATGATCTTCAATCGACCGAAACTCCTTGAAGTGGACCAAGTCAGCCTGGACCTCAAAACAATAGTCTAGAAGTAGTATCAACATATAAACACCTGGGGATAAACAGGTCATCATCTAGCAAAAATTCTGTTATGAACATCTCAGAAGAAAGGGTCCAGCTTGCCAGGAGGACAGCCTATTCACTAATGGGAGCCGGCTTACACGGGTACAGTGGAGTGAACCCCAAGGTTCTAATTCAGCTCTTGAATACTTATGTAAGGCCAAGGATGCTGTATGGGCTCGAAGCGGCTATCCTGAGCAAAAAGGACATGCCCAACATCAACCGCTACCATAAACAAGCCCTAATGCACATCATGGTACTACCGTCATCTACCGCCGACTCTGCAGTATACATCCTATCTGGAGAACTCCCAGTTGAGGCCTATCTAAACAAGCAAGCCCTAATGCTCTTCGGTAATGTAATTAGAACAGACTCCCCTGAGAGGAAAATCGCCCGAAGACAACTGAGTATCAAAAGTGCAACATCAAGCAGTTGGTTTATACATATATAACAACTGACAGAACGGTATGGACTCCCGTCAGCACTCCATCTGTTGGACACCGCCTATACAGTGGGAAAGTGGCGAAACCTCGTCAAAACTGCCATCAATGTCTACTGGAGAAAAACATGTGGAACACCTACGCCAAGGAAAATCCTCGCTGTCATACCTACACCATGACACCATGCACATTGCATCAGTTCACAACGTTTTTGATTCGGTGCCCATGGACACCCTGGCAGTGAGGAAAGCCACCATCAAAGCAAAGCTTCTTGCTGGGTCATACACGCTTCAAAGCACCAGAGCGAAATACATCAAAAACTGCAAGCCATTATGTCTCATGTGCCAAGCCAGTAGTGAGGATATCCGACACTTTGTACTTATGTGCCCAGCACTGGAACCTGTCAGGAGTCGGTACATGCCGCTCATACATCAAGAAATCATTAAAAACTGCGACCATATAGTTGGCTCAACACTCATCAGAGATGCTGACAAGTTTCTACAAACTGTTCTTGACGTAACCAATCCTCTTCTACCGCTAACCCTACAGAGCGATGAAACAGTGTATAAGATAGAGAAAATTTCTAGAAATATTTGTTATGCCCTACACCTGCGCCGATGTATTCTGCTGGACATTGCCACTGTAGGGAGTATCTAGACCGTTGTGCCCGACCTCTGCCATTTAATGCCCCAAGAGACTCTAGACAAGTAATAATAATGGCTATTCCTGTATATACATATTTCCACTCATTCGATGCACATAGGTACATACACTGGTAGTTAGTTCTTATTAACCCTGTACATAATTACTGAGATATACTGTCTCTCTCTTTCTCCTCACTTTATAGTTCACCCAAACTTAGTCTACAAAGATCAATGATTAAGCTCCACTTTCCCATATACTACTCATCAAATATTGCAATACAGACTTATATAGGGTACATATGTATATGTCTCCCACTTCAGCTATGCAGCTTCAAACCGCCTGTCAAATATAGTGTATCTGACTTCAGAATCAACATACAGCCTCACGAGCTGGTTCTCCTACAAGAGGAGGGAACTACTACTACTACTACTACTAAGACAACTTGAAGATTGGCGTTTAGCACTTGATAAGAACCTTTATATTGCTACTGTTTTGATGGACCTTTCAAAAGCTTTTGACTGCCTCCCACAAGAAATTTTGCTTGACAAATTGTCAGCATATGGTGTTTCGGCTCAATAAGTTTCTCTTCTTAAGTCATATTTGTCAGATAAATTTGCTGCTGCTACATTGTGGAACAGTCTTCCTGACCATTTCAGGACAGAAAAAAGTTTCTCTCATTTCAAGAGTCTTATACAGTCCTGGAATGGTTCAGAATGCCACTGTTCGGCATGTAGATATGCTTTCAGTTAATTTCAATGTGCCTTTTTGTTATTATTGTCTTTTTTTTTTATAGCATATGCTTACATATAAATTGATCTGCCATTTTTAGTCCCTTCTTACTTTTATGTGTGCTTTCTATATTTTTGGTTTGCTTGCACGCTTTTGTTTTTATGTTTTTGTTTAATTATGCTTGTATGTATTCAGTTAAGAGCTCATTAGAGCTTATGTTTTGTAGTTTGTAACTATACCGAATTTAAATAAAGCTTTCATATAATTCATATAATTTATCTGCGTTTAAAAGGTATTGAATTGGATACATTGTATATATTCAATCAGCTCTAAATTACTGAATTTCTATTATAACAAACTTGCATGCAAATGTACGAATAACTTACCAGCATGCGTATATCGTGGAAGGAAGGGAAGTATATAAGCATAACAATTAGATTAAGAAAATACACGTATAAAATAAAAATAGAAGTGGAAATAATTAAGGTCTTTATAAGGTCCATCGAGAGAGTGAAGCCCAGTCCCTACCTATAGTTATCATTCCTTACACTGTGTACGCGTGAGTGAACGAAGCCTGGTCTACACGTAAATAAATCAATTAACAACTGGGATGATTTCAGAAAACGCAATTGCTTTGTGTCTATGGGGAAAGTCAAATTGGGCAGTACTAAATCAAATGTAAATACACAACCAGGTTGCCGATAACGAAAGTAAAATGTCCATAGCGTATAGTAAGCGTAGAATGAATCATTTCTGATAGGAAACCTTGACTAAGAAGATGGGATATGGAATAACGAATCAACCCTGACATGTATACCATATATCAGAGAGAATGCTAGCATATATGTTACTACCGTAGAAATGAAATTTAGCAATCATTAAATCATTAATCAGCAATCATGCATTAAATCTACTTTGTCACCTTCAGGTAGTTTTTGGAAGTGAAAGGACCATTTAATTTTCGTCTCGTTAAAAGTAAATCTTGACATATTCTGATTATGAGATGGCCATAAATGTCTTGATGTAAAAAAAAGTTCGAGTGGCGCAGTGAATAGCCCAGTCGACCGCCTTTCACAAAGACGACCGGAGTTAGCGGACGTGAAAAGGTATGAGGTCACCTTCGCGACCACGTGGGTTTTCTTTGAGTACTCCGGTATTCTTTCACATTACGACTCCCTGTGCGCTACCATCCGCGCCAACAAGAGTGATAAATATAATATAAAGCTGATTTATTTGCTTCGTAATTGTTGTGAAAAAGTTCAATGTATGTAAACGTGTTATTGACGCTAAAGAAAAGAGATTGTGGTATCCACAATTACAAGTGGTAGAGGATAACTGAGAAGGAAGTAGTTGTAGTTGAACAAAAAGTCACCACTGTATCAGTCAACTTTTATGGATAAGTAGGGGGAGTGCGTTTTTTGTTTTTGTTTTGTATTTTGTTTTTGCTTGTATTAAACAGTTTTGTTTTGATGTATATCTCAATTCTGAATATTTTCTAAAACATATACATAAAAACAGATAACATCATTTTTTGTGTGGAATATTTGTTTTGAAAATTAGAGCTGTCACCATATAGTGCAATCAATTTGGTCACATAATCAATGACGTACAATTGATAACCAGAATAAAAACATAATGCTATTTGTTCCATTTACCGGTAGGTATTTTTCGAGGCAATCCATTCACTTCTTTGTACTAATTAAAGTGAACAAGAAAGAATTAGCTGTCATCTGTACAAAATAACGACATTAAAAAAATACGTACAGCTCAGACACATCAATGGCAACAACACTTACCACAACAGTGTCCACAACACTTAATATTACAGTGTCCACAACACTAAACACAACAGTGTCCACAACACTTAATATAACAGTGTCCACAACACTTAATATAACAGTGTCCACAACACTTAACACAACAGTGTCTACAACACTTAATACAACAGTGTCCACAACACTAAACACAACAGTGTCCACAACACTTAATATAACAGTGGTCACAACACTAAAAACAACAGTGTCTACAACACTTAATACAACAGTGTCCACAACACTTAATACAACAGTGTCGAGAATACTTAATATAACAGTGGTCACAACACTAAACACAACAGTGTCCACAACACTAATACAACAGTGTCCACACCACTTAATTCAACAGTGTCCACAACACTTAACATAACAATTTCCAGAACACTACACAAAACAGCGTCCACAACACTATTCATGAAAGTGTCCACAATATGTAATACAACAGTGTACACAACCCTTACTACAACAGTGTCCACACCATTAAATACAACAGTGGCCGCAACATTAATTAAACAATTTAGACAACACTACACAAAGCAGTGTCCACAACACTTAACACAACAGTGTCCACAACATATAATACAACAGTGTCTACAACATTAAACTAAACAGTGTCCATAACAATTAATTCATCAGTGTCCACAACACTAAACACAACAGTGTCCACAACATATAATACAACAGTGTCCACAACATTTGATACAACAGTGTCCATAACACTGACCACAACACTAAACTCAAAAGTGTCCACAACACTAAATACAACAATGTCCACAACACTAAACACAACAGTGTCCATAACACTAACCACAATAGTGTCCACAACACTAAATACAATAGGCCCTAGTGTCCACAACACAAAGCACCACAATGTCCACAACACTAAACAGAACAGTGTCCACAACACTGATCACGATAGTGGCCACAACGCTTAACACAACAGGGTCCACAACATTAAACACAACATTGTCAACAACACTGAACACAACAGTGTCCACAACGCTAAATACAACAGGCCGTAGTGTCCACAACACAAGGCGCCACAATGTCCACAACACTAAACAGAACAGTGTCCACAACACTGAACACAACATTGAACACAACACTGAACACAATATTTAACACAACAGTATCAACAACACTAATCACGATATCGTCTACAACCACAACATTTAACACAACATTGTCCATATCACCGAACCCAATAGTGTCCATGTTTAACACACACACAACAGCGAGCAGATCCCATCCTACCAACCTGATTAAAATCTTATGTTACATGGCTTCGTTAACTTCGTACTACGCCTGAACATGTTCAGGCGGAGCCATGTAACAGATGATTTTAATCAGATTGCCATCTTACAGTATTGATACAAATGTAGCATCTACACAACATACAACATTAACACAACACAATTGCGTTCACAATGAACACGCTACATAGCAACACTACTTTATCACAGTACATACCAGAGTGTAAACAACATAAAATATGTCGGTTGTAAACAACATTCCACAGCACACACCACATCGGTAAACCACATAACTCTGACAACAGTGTCAAAAACATCACAGTATAAACAGCATACAACATTACAGTCTCTAAAACACCCACAAAACGGGTTTAACGACAAACGACAATTGTGACTTCAATACTTAAAACAAGTGTCCACACCACACAACATATCAACGAAACACAGCACGTTTAAAATGCTGTCCACTGCACACAATTCGACAGTGTCAAAATCACACAACACAAAAGAGTCGACAACAAACAACACAGCAATGTCCACAACTCACAACGCGACAGTGGCTATGTTATAAAAAAAACCAGTGGCCGCAACACAGAACGAAACAGAGTCAACTACAAACAACACATGAGTGTTCGCAACACACAACACAAAAGTGTCCATACTACAATCAACATTGTCAACAACACACAACACATCAGTGTGAATTACAAACAACAACAGTGTCAGCAACATACAACGCAACAGTGTCCATACTACAAAAAAAAAAAACAGTGTCCGCAACACAGAACGCAAAAGTGTTCATACTACAATCATCATTGTCAACAACACACAGCACATCAGTGTCATCTACAAACAACAACAGTGTCAGCAACATACAACGCAACAGTGTCCATACTACAAAAAAGAACAGTGTCCGAAACACACATCACAACAGTTTACTACAAAAAACAACAGTGACCGCAACACACAACGCAACTTGATCCTAGCATAATACTGGCTAGATATCATCCTCCTGGGTCTTTTGGTTATTCAGAAAAAGTCTTTTAAAGATTTTAACATAGTTGACCCTTGTTACCTTGAATATAAGTCAAGGTTATTCATTTTCGCAAACTTGGTAGCCCTTCATCCAAGCATGCTTATGGCCAAATATCAACATTCTGTACCTCATGGTTATTCAGAAGAAGTCGTTTAAAGATTTTAAGCATATTTGACCCCTGTGACCTTGAATATAAGTAAAGGTCATTCATTTTAGCAAACTTGGTGGCCCTTCATCCAAGCATTGTAAAGGCCAAATATCAACATTATGGTCCTCATGGTTATTTAGAAGAAGCTGTTTAAAAGTTTTGTTTATACAAATTTGACCCCGGTGACATTGAATATGAGTCAAGGTCATTTATTTTAACAAACTTAGTAGCCCTTTATCTCAGCTTGCTCCTGACCAAATATCAACATCCTGGTCTATTTGGTTATTCAGGAGAAGTTGTTTAAAGTTCTTTTTTTAGACAATTTACCCCTATGACCTTGAATATAAATGAAGGTTATCCATTTGAACAAACGTGGTAGTCCTTGATCCCAGCGTGCTACTCGCAAATCATCATCATCCTTGGCATTTCGGTTATTCAGTAAAAAATGTTTTAAGTTTTTATCATAATTGACCCCTGTGACATTGAATATGAGTGAAGGTGATTTATTTTTTACACACTTTGTACCCCTTCATCCCAGCATGCTCCTGACCAAATATCACCCTCCTGGTCATTTTGGTTATTCAGAAGAAGTGGTTTATTTTTTTTCAAGACAACTGAACCCCTGTGACCTTGAATATGAGTGGAGGTCATGCATTTAAACAAATTTGGTAGCCCTTCATCCTTGTTTGCTACTGACCAAATATTATCACCATGGACATTTTGTTTATTCAGAAGAGGGTGTTTAACGTTTTTAACATATTTGACCCCTATGACCTTGCATATGGATGAAGGTCATTTATTTTAACAAACATGGTAGCCCTTCATCCCAGTTTGCTTCTGGCCAAATATCATCACCCTAGACCTTGTGGTTATTAAGAAAAAGTTGTTTAAATTAAAATATTGACGCCGGACGACGGACGCCGCACCATGGCATAAACTCACTTGGCCCAATGCAACAGTGTCCATACTACAAAAAACAACAGTGACCGCAAAACACAACGCACCATCATAAAACAACGGTGACCGACCGCAGCACACCAGTGTCAACTACAAACAACAACGTTGTCCGCAACACACAACACACCAGTGTTAACTACAAACAACAACGTTGTCCGCAACACACAACACACCAGTGTCAACTACAAACAACAACAGTAACCGCAAAACACAACGCAACAATTATCAAAGGACACAACACACAATATACACGTACACCACTTCCAATGTAATGTCCACATTACACCAGTGTCCACAGGACACATCACAACACGTACAGTATAGCATAATTCAGTGAACAAAGCACACACTACAAAACAACACATAGACCAAACCGTAGCGTATATACTGAGAGTAACAGACAAGATACAACATAAAACAGACAGCTCACACACCTTAACACTTCATAACAAAAGTTTGTACTTCTACATTCACTGTTGGATCGCAACCAATTTCGTTCCGCCGTGAATGAAGCACCAGGCCCAGGCCTTCGTGTTTATCGCCTTTAAATGGCGGATTAGAAGACGTGATTGGAGGGCTGTACACGGCCAATTACCTCTACCGAACATCAACAAACGATAATATTTTCATTCCGTTAATTATATTTCAATTTCTGTGGCCAAAACTTATCTGGGTTGATTATGATGTATGACGGTCACTGAACCGCTCTAGACAATGTATACAGACAATGCGCAGTGATAAAGTGTGTGGAGAGGCTATGCATACCGTGTACGTGCATCACCCGCTCCCACAAACCCAGCATCATGTGGACCTTACTCATCTGCTCTCTCCTCGGCTCTCTCCTCTTACTCCAGGTACGTAACCACGTATTGGTATAACACATCGTGATATGATCATCCCCATTTCATTAGTGGAGGGAAGATAATCTTATATTTGGGGAAAATATATAAATGTTATATGTATACGGAAGACAAGTTAATCATTTGGATTTTTATCCATGTTTTAATTTCTGTCCCGACTAAACGTTCTGTCATTACCAGTCTTAAGATCACAACTTATTTGGCAGCCTGAGTCATTGTAATGTTTGTTCGAATCTTACCATTGGCATAACTGAACGGTAGTAATGGTTCTCCATAGACTTTGTGCATAACGATCAGATTGTCAGGTGAGAAATGCCACTGCCAGCGTCCATCCCCTACCCCAATCAATGTCATCGCGGGAGGTAGGACAATGGTAAAAGTTTTGTGATCTTTCTGTCATTGTTCGTATTATAGCCTCTGGTCGGTTTATCATAACATGTTTACCGTTGTATGTCATTGCCACTATATATAACCCTACCCAATTCAGATGACATTAATGCAAGCAACGAATGCCATATGGACCGATTGTTGACGTCATCATGATTCCTTATAATTGTACTGGCACTCCGGGATCCCTTGACAGATGGCTGTTCTAATCGTTGAACAAGCATACACGATGCATACATTATTCTAACTTAATGATAAACAATAAAAAGTGTAACTGAAATTTCTATGAGGTAAATGTAAGGATTTAACAGCTTTCAGTTGGCATTCATTTGCGATATTAATGCCAACTGGTCAGAGGCAAATTCAATGAAGTGTGCTGTCAACTGAAAGCAGTGCAGTGTCTAAAATTATAACCTATGGCCAGGTAATCACATCATAGCCTCTGGTCGAGTTATATTATAACCTATGGCCAGGTTATCACAGCATAGCCTTTGGTTGGGTTATCATTGTATAACCTATGGCCAGGTTATCACAGCATAGCCTCTGGTTCGGTTATCATATTATAACCTATGACCAGGTTATCACATCATAGCCTCTGGTCGAGTTATCATATTATAACCTATGACCAGGTAATCATATCATAGCCTCTGGTTGGGTTATCATATTACAACCTATGGCCAGGTTATCACAGCATAGCCTCTGGTTGGGTTATCATATTATAACCTATGACCAGGTTATCATATCATAGCCTCTGGTATACTAATCTGGTTGGGTTTTCATATCATATACGGTCGGGTTAATACGTCATATTCTGGTCGGGTTATTGCATTATAATCTGGCCGAGTCATCCTATCATAAACTGGATGGATTATCCTATCATAATCTGGTCGGGTTATCACATCATAAATTGGTGGGTTATCATATCATAATCTGGTTAGGTCATCATATCATAATCACAAACTGGTAGGTTATCATTCCATAATCTGGTGGGTTATCACATCAAAATCTGGTCGGGTTATCACGTCATAATCTGGTCGGATTATCACAACACAATCTGATCGGGGTTTTACATCATAACCTGGTGGGTTATCATATCATAATCTAGTCGCGTTATCACATCATAACTTGATGGGTCATCACATCATAATAGCCTGATGGGTTATCATATCAAAGTAACAAGGATTGTGGGTCTTTATTTTATTCCCCGCTATTCGGACGATATAAAGGTATGTTTTCTTGGTATTCCGCTTATGTTTTGGAAAATTGTTAAATAATTTTCGGAAATATATTAACCTTCTGTTTAATTTTACATGATAAAGACTTCTGACCTATCCTAGATGATCTGTTTATATGTGTGACGTTGTGATTGGGGTAACCCATTATTAAGATCCATTCTACGTTATTAAAACGCCAGATGTTCCAATGTATAGTGTTAACAATATAAGTCAGCAAGTGAGTTTTAAGGATGTGAGTAAGTGGACCACTAAACGACACATATAATTAGTTCACCGGCTCACGAAGGACTCCGGATACCGTCCTACTTCTGATAGGAACACCGGCTAATACGCATAAGACGTAGCTAAAAAAAACTACAGTTCTCGAAATAAGTTTTTCTTACCTTTCTTAAACATTACGCAACAATCAATTAGAGAGAGCTGAACAGTTTTATCTAGAAGTATCGGAGGACATTGCATGCGTACAGTCACTATCACTAGTTTCCACGTCTTACATGAATCGTTATCGGACATGTCAATGGTATATCTTCCAATTGAATTAATGCATTCCATACTGCGTTATTGCGTTCTACGCTTTGGGCTCCCAAACTATTGTTGCGCATGTCATTCCCGACAACTAAGCGGGGCCTGCCGGGTCTTTGTCCTAGTTGTATAAGATATTTGTATGTACCCAGTGGTAGTTCTGTCTATGACAGTTCGATAAAGTCGCCATGCGTCATTGTGTGCACTTTTCAAAATGTGGTTAAGTACATTTCCATTTCATTCCCATGCTCCTTGAGTGGTCCTAACATCTGTGGCACTGTCGTGATACTCTTAGCAGTTGCGATCGGGACGCAAAACATTGAACAAGTAAAACAAATTTGACCCATCGCTTGTCTGCGCCTAATTAATGTTAAACATTTATGTCCATTAGATTTATTTCCGTAAGTTGTGCAACCTATCGAATATACATGTACAAAACAAGTAACAATTACGTATACCTGGCACATGCATCACAGACCAGCATCATCATTATCACCAACATATTTTTAAACTATGCAAAATATGAGCAATAAAATGTAAGGTTTGTTGAAGAGAAAGTCTCCACAGTTTCTTTAATATGTACAACAAAACACCATTCAATATGACATGAACAAAGCCAACACTCCTCACAAACATTTGGTGGTAAACTGTCACATCAGTTTATAATATACACGTGTTCTATAAGTTCACCCGAGTGTTTCCGGTAATTCAGAATCTCGCCTTTCACGACTGTAGAATTCGGGCTAACGAAGTTCCACTCTGACGTTTTATTGGCTGAGCATCGAACATGTTAGTAGGAAATTACGCTGGTCAGACTATAAAGGCATGTCCTTGTAGTTAAAAGTTGTTAATGGTAGATTCTATAAACGTATTATAATTGGAACACTCATCCATCTTCAGATAACAAGGGAGGTTGGACTTTGCTGAAGTGTCCTCTTCGTATTTCAAAGATTTTTTCTCTTACTATTTCTGGCAGAGTTTGCTACCTAGCCCTACATTCGTTCCATAACATAATAAAGGAACGCGTCCCAAATTGTTGTACATCGTAAAGGACCGCGCCTGAGAATAAAGGCATCCGAAGAAAATGAAGGGAACAGTGAATAATTTGTCTTCACAGTATCACTGCCAGCTTTCGTGTCTGTGTGATAACAGTAGGATTAGCGGTCTTGTATGTATGGCACGAAACTTAAATTATCGTCTGACGTCATTACGCGTCTCGGTATTCGCTCACTCATTATGTGACGTCAATCATGATTTGTGTTACGTCACAACACAACACGTGAATCCAATAGTTGGAACACATGTTTTTGTTTTTCATTCGTACCATCTGTTTGTTAATTTCAGCGTAGATTTGCTACTGTGTATATGTTGCCTAGATTGTTAAGGTGGAATTTTGATGAGCTTACAACCTGTAACTATACAAATCGTAACGAATATATATATATATAAATTTTACCTGATTGAAGTCTGTTGCCTTTGGTCAAGAATCCAGCCAGTAGGTGGACTGATCCCACATGCTGTTATCGTATGATAACAGAAAGGGTGTTTGAAGTTTGGCAGAATCTGACAATAGAAACTTGGCAATAGGCCTATTACAACTGCAAACACAAACAATTCGGCCTGCTTAAGTTCGCCCATTTCATCAGGAACGCTTTGATGTTAGAACAATATTCATATTAATAAAAACTAAGTGAATTTGCATGAACATTGTATGGGTTATATAGAATATCTCACAGGTTTGTACATCTTGTATTACTAGCGCTGACTTAACAGTCTGGAACAAAACCAGGTCTAACACTGTACATTTAACAGCAAACGTCCTTTAGATCTAGATATTAAAAAAAATCCGAAATGCGAGTAAGGTGTATAAAAAAATGGGTTTAATGACGAAATGAAAATACAATTTGCACTAATGTTTTCCCTATATTAGTTCTCCGAGTGTATGTATACACGTGACTGCACAAGGAACACGGTTTTGTCAGAATGTGCATTAACTTTGCAGAAAATGTCCATGAGCAGTACACACCAAAACCTTGAATACTTTTAGGATTGGGCGTGCAAGGTCAATCATTTTTAATGAAACAAAGCTTAAGCTGTCTGTTTCAGCTTACTCATCCAAGTCAAATTGTATGACACAAAGAACCGTGGCTGGTTAAGCAGGTACAATGCAACAAAAACACGACACAGGCACATGGCGATAGGTACATACGAACATATACACGACAACTGGTACATAACAACATATACACGATAACTGGTATATAACAACATATACACGGCAACTGGTACATAACAACATATACACGACAACAGACACATAACAACATATACACGACAACAGGTACATAACAACATATACACGACAACTGGTACATAACAACATATACACGGCAACTGGTACATAACAACATATACACGACAACTGGTACATAACAACATAAACACGGCAACAGACACATAACAACATATACACGGCAACTGGTACATAACAACATATACACGACAACTGGTACATACCAACATATACACGACAACAGACACAAAACAACATATACACGGCAACTGGTACATAACAAAATATACAAGACAACTGATAAATAACAACATATACACGGCGACAGGTACATAACAACATCTACACGACAACAGACACATAACAATATATACACGACAACTGGTACATAACAAAATATACACGACAAATGGTACATAACAGCATATACACGACAACTGGTACATAACAACATATACACGACAAAAGGTACATAACAAAATATACACGACAACAGACACATAACAATATATACACGACAACATGTACATAACAACATATACACGACAACTGGAACATAACAACATATACACGACAACTGGTACATAACATATACACGACAACTGGTACATAACAACATATACACGACAACAGACACATAACAACATCTACACGACAACAGACACATAACAACATATCCACGGCAACTGGTACATACCAACATATACACGACAACTGGTACATAACAACATATACACGACAACTGGTACATAACAACATAAACACGGCAACATACACATAACATCATATACACGGCAACTGGTACATAACAACATATACACGACAACTGGTACATACCAACATATACACGGCAACAAACACATAACGACATATACACGGCAACTGGTACATAACAAAATATACACGACAACTGGTACATAACAACATATACACGGCAACAGGTACATAACAACATATACACGACACCTGGTACATAACAACATACACACGGCAACTGGTACATACCAACAAACACACGACAACTGGTACATAACAAAATATACACGATAAATGGTACATAACAACATAAACACGACAACTGGTACATAACAACATATACACGACAAAAGGTACATAACAAAATATACACGACAACAGACACAACAATATATACACGACAACTTGTACATAACAACATATACACGACAACTGGTACATAACAACATATACACGACAACTGGTACATAACAAAATATACACGACAACAGACACATAACAAAATATACACGACAACAGACACATAACAATATTTACACGACAACTGGTATATAACATATACACGACAACTGGTACATAACAAAATATACACGACAACTGGTACATAACAACATATACACGACAACAGACACATAACAACATAAACACGACAACTGGTACATAACAAAATATACACGATAAATGGTACATAACAACATAAACACGACAACTGGTACATAACAAAATATACACGATAAATGGTACATAACAACATAAACACGACAACTGGTACATAACAAAATATACACGACAACAGACACACAACAACATATACACGACAACTGGCACATAACAACATATACACGACAACAGACACATAACAACATAAACACGACAACTGGTACATAACAACATATACACGGCAACTGGTTCATAACAAAATATACACGACAACTGGTTCATAACAACATATACACGACAGCTGGTACATAACAACGAATACACGGCAACATGTACAGAACAACGGATACAAGACAACATGTACATAACAACATATATACGAGAGTATGCACATAACATCATATACATGATAACATATATATAACAACTGATACACGATAACATACACACAACAACAAACACATAATGATATATACAAGACAACAGGTATATAAAAAGATATACACGACAACATGTACATAACAACGGATACACTACAACATGTACATAATAACAGATACACGCCATGTAAATAGCAATATATATACGACAACATGTTCATAACAACGGATACATGACTACATGTACATAACATCATATACATGATAATATATACAGTTCAACTGATACACGACAACATGTACATAATGACAGATACACGACAACAGACACATAACAACGGATACACAACATGTAAATAGCAATATATATACGACAACATGTTTATAACAACGGATACATGACTACATGAACATAACTTCATATACATGATAACATATACAGTTCAACTTATACACGACAACATACACACAACAAACACGTAATACTATATACAAGACAACAGGTATATAAAAACATAAACACGACAACATGTACATAAAAACATATACACGACAACATGTACATAACAATGGATACACTACAACAAGTGCATAATAACAGATACACGACAACAGATACATAACAACGGATACACAACATGTACATAGCAATACGGATACACGACAACATGTACATAACAACATATACACAACATGTACATAGCAACATATATACGACAGTATGAACATAACATCATATACATGATAACATATACATAACAACTGATACACGACAACAACAAACACAAAATGATATATACAAGACAACAGGTATATAAAAAGATATGCACGACAACATGTACATAATAACAGATACACGACAACAGACACATAACAACGGATACACAACATGTAAATAGCAATATATATACGACAACATGTTCATAACAACGGATACATGACTACATGCACATAACATCATATACACAACATGTACATAGCAATATATACACGATAACATGTACATAATAACATATACGCGACAACATGTACATACCAACATATACATGACAACAGACACATAACAACATATACACGACAACAGATACACAACAACAATAGGTACATAACAACAGATACACGACCTCATATACATAACAACAGATACACGACCTCATACACATAACAACAGACACACGACATAATATACATTATAACGGATACATGACAACAGGTACATAACAACAGATACATGACAGCAGGTACATAACTACAGATACACGGCATTATATACATAACTACAGATACATGACATCATATATATAACAACGGATACATGACAACAGATACATGACAGCAGGTACATAGCAACAGATACACGACCTCATATACATAACTACAGATACACGACCTCATATACATAACTACAGATACACGCCAATAGGTACATTACAACAGACACATGTACACGGCATCATATAAAAAACAACGGATACACGACAACATGTACGGTTGTATGTATGTGATAATAGGCTCATGAATACAGGCATTTGGCCATATTCTGAGCACATGAAAACAGGAACTAAGAAACAGGTTCGGTTCAGGCACCAAGTTTATAAAAGATACATAGCCATATAGTAGGCACATGACAAAAGGTACAATGATATGTATGCTGAAATCTGTTGTAGAGAGTGACCGTTGCCCAGGACAACAGATGTTTCCGACTTGATGGCTCCACGATGAACATGGTCGTGTTCGACAACAATGAGGACATTTCAACAAGGTAAGTTTGGACATCATCAGGTCAGTAACTCACGGTTAGGTTGTACGGAATTAAATACAGCCGGTATATTAATAGTACACTTTTAAATGCATCCATGTGGCTTGTGTTAGACCGGAATTTCATGCTCTATAATCTGACAAATGCTTTGCTATCTTCAAATCGCGATATCCTGATTTGCTTGAACCTGTTTCAAGTTTTGAAGAATACTAAACATTGAATACATCCTTGTGTTTAGTATGTATGTTTACGTGTTATGATATGACTGCGTATGAACATTGAGAAAATGTTCGGCGGATTGATACTTGTTTAAAAAAAATGGCGCCGGTCTACTTCTATGTTTACTTGGCGGTTCAGAGAGAGAGAGAACGGATCGATGACAACTATTGCATGCGTGGTTCTTTTAACATATAGAAACACGGAGCATATTCGGGATGCAGCATACCTAATTTTACAACGGGATGCTGGCAAAGGTTTTATTTATACGGTAGTATGAAGCAACGAACTTATTCCTAAAGCGCGTTACTTGACTACCGTATACGCCTTCAAAATGAAGGTCAATTCTTATATGCGATATGTATTTGGTCACGTGTTTTTGTTCTGACTTATTCTGGTCTCATTGCTTTTTGATCCGATATATTCGTGGTGTTTATGTTGTTCTTATATAAATGTGGTCACGTGTTTGTGTTGTTCCTATATAAACGTAATCACGTGTATGTTGTTCTGATATTTAATACTACGTCACCTGTATTGTCTTCATTCGATGATTGCAAAATAGGACACCTTTGTTTTTCAAATTGCGGTTTCAGCTTTATCTGATTTTTAGGTTCAAGCTTCAGCTACTATCATTAATGTAGTTCCTGTCTCAGTTTTCCGGTTTCCGGTTTGACATACTCCCAGATGAGTATGGTTTCAGATATCATGAAAAGATTTTTTTCATTGCTGTGATGTTTTTGCAGCTTCCGGTTTCAGCCACAGCTGTAAAATGTGTTTTACAGGCTCTGGTTCCAACTATGGTTCCAGTTTAAGATATCATATTTTTGTAGGTTCCGGTGTCTGCTAAGAGATGTTTTATAGGTTCCTGTTCCAGCTATATATCCGGTCTAAGGTGATTCCAGTTTCATCGAAGTATTTTGAAGACTCCGGTGTCAGTTAAGACACTTTAACATGTTCCGAGGTTTGAACTATCATTTGTTTCGTAGGTTTAAGTACAAGATGAAGTTTAACACACTGAAGGCGAACGAGCTATTGTACTATGTGGAGGGAAACTACACAGAACACAAGCCACACGACTATGAGAGTCTCTTCATTCAAAATGGCATCCTCCATTTCTTCGCCTTTAACCCCGCCCCCTACGGAGCAGGACAGTCGTTCGGAAGTCACGTCCAGACTGACTTCACCGTCAATAACGGAACCTGGGTTGAGGTTTGTAGCTCGTGACGACTCAGTCGGTAGCATCTGATCGTTTCCCTCAGCGAACATGTATATAATACCATTGATGATCACTTGAAAGTCGGTGTCGTGATGAATGGTATCATATACATGTTAGTATAATATATAGACCCTGGACTATCGTGTTCCCATGTCAGAGTCAGGGTTACGAGGAATCACTTTATAATAAGAATACGTACGTGGTCATCTTTTTTATACCTAATGATCCCCATTACGACTATGCATGGTTTCGATGACGTATTCCAGATGGCCTCCGATTAGCTGCGAATACTGTATCCCTACACAAGAAGCTCAGGCCTCTAATTTGTCCAAACATGTACCCCCTGACACACAATGAGTTTTTAGAGATGGTTTCTATTGTGACTTCGTTTGGTTTGTTTAATTTTGTTTCTGTATTTTTTCTCAAACATAAATGACGTCACAATTCAAACCTACCCACATGATATTACGAAAATTTGGAGTGGGATTATGCATGATTTGTGCGATATTACACACATGTTGGCCAATATGTACTGAACCTATTTCCGCCAAAAACTTACGATATTCAAATAATGACCCATTTATTTTTTATATTTGCTTAACCTCTTGGGCACATACATCCAAAAGGCAGCTATGGAATAAAAGGGTCGAGAAACTTTCCCCTTATGCTAAACTGTTTTCATTCGAACTTGAAAGGTGTACATGTACATCTGTTCAGTAAACGTTTTACGAATTGAGTTAAAATTGTCATTATCAACGCACTTTGTGATTGTATGTAGACACAGTTAGCGGTGAACAGTATCTAGTAATCATGTGTGCATATTATTTTCCTTTTAGGTAGAGTTTTTCCGGAACTTAAACCGTCAGATAGAAGTGAATGGACATGAAGTGGACCAGACCGTCACGGGAATGGTTGTGGACGGAAGTGACTTTGTAGTGACGGGAACAAGGACGATGATGGACCTGAACAAGTATCTATGGCTAGGTGGCCACCCCGACATGGAGAGGCTGGTAAGACATAGACGTGTGAGAGTTACCGCCCCTCTCTACCACTTATTGTAGCTAACAGAGACCCTTAATAGGTTTGATTCTGTATTGAAAACATTTAAATGTTAACATAAGTTGTATAGGCTCAATACAATTGTTTTATTTTTTTACTTTGCATGACACATGATTTTTTTGCACGATTTTATCAAAAAAAATAAAAGGAGTTATCTTTCTTCGGTAAGAAATTAATATTTGTGCGATAAGCGCAAATACATAAAGAAATGGAAATAGAAAAGGATGAGAGTGGGATTTATTAGTTTCTGTTTAGAACGTCGTTCTAGTTGGTATTTTATATCTTTTGTTTGACACACTTTGATACATGGTTTTCCAGAGCTCCACGCTGACCACATTTGACGGCGAAATCAAAGACTTTTACGACCTGGAGAGGAACCGTGAATTTGGCAACCCAAAAGAAAGCTCGATTTTCGACCGTGAAGCCATTTGTGTTGAAATATAAAACATTCTTCATATTATTATGTTTATGGTATTTTAGAACGACTAAAATACGCTTATTTTTATCGAACGCGAATGCTGTGTTCGACGTCAAATGACGGCCTTATAGAGACCGAGCCGTTTAATTGTGTCTGACTGGGGTGAGAAGAGGAGCTATCACAGGGCCCGACAGGTATTCCTATACAACGTTCCAACCGAATAAATTCTTTGATCTGCCATGCAGTGATCCGCTCCTCATTCACCCTTAAAAAGTACAACGAAATCCAGAATATATGTGAAGGGGAAGTGGGACGGATCAGAGACGTGCATGAAACGCAAACACGTGGAGGAATGCAGCGTAGTGAGAAAGTAATGGAAATAATGATGACTATATACATAACGTACATAACCAGATTGTTTTTGTAAACATATGTTTCAAGTAGATCCCTAGTACTATACACTCACTCAATAAATATGTTTTTCTTTCCTATGTCCAACAAATGTACTGAAATATATTTCCCTTAATTAACGGCAATAAATTCACGGATCTCGGACAAGATCATGGCTACCCAGAGTTTGTCCCCATGAACCTATTTCAGCCTTGTTAAAGTCTCGGATATTGTATTGTTGTGGTAGGAGTGTTCAATCTATTCAAGCACACGTCATTTCTTAGTAAACCTAGCATGGCTAAGCCTACTATACTACTAAGGTTCTATATGATAAGTGGCACTATCAGAAAGGAGTGTTGCCGTGTCACGCATTGATAAGGTAAGTTCCCCAGGTATCAGCCAACAAACTAGGTGCGGGAACCATAGCTTTTATGTCCGATTTTTTATTTTTTTTATTTTTATTGTTATCGGACCATAGATAACAATAAAATGGTCCGATAACAATAAAAAAAAATATTTAAAAAAATCGGACATAGAAGCTACGGTTCCCGCAGCTACCTACAAACATACAGAGTAGACAATAGGCATGAATGTAAATAGTGTATTTCATTTATATTTTGTTCATTTACAATATAAGTTCTTGTAAAATATGCAATTGGTATGAAACACGTGTTAATATTATTAGGATATGCTGTTAGCTGGATATGTATATATTACTATATAATAAATATAAGTAGCTTTGTTATTATAATCCACTGAATTGTTATAATAGCGTTACATGTCAACAATATTGTCATTTGCACCTACCCATAGAGTCTCGTATCAAAACCTATAGTTTTACTGGTCTCCCCTATAGCGTCTCTTGTCAACATTATAAGTAATTGCTAAAGCGATCAACCATACCATGTCTCTTGCCAATAACCCCCACAAAGCAGCTCTCGTCAAAAGTATTGTTGTAGTTGTCTCCCCCACTGGCGTCTCGTCAATAGTTTAGTTTTGTTATTTGCACCGACTCATATCTAAAGTCTGCAGTCAACATGACAGTTTAATGGTCTTCCCCTAGCGTCTCTTGTCAACAGTAATGTTATTTGCACCTACGTACCCATAGAGTCTCCTTTCAACATTTTATGTTAATGGTCTCCCCCTAGCGTCTCTCGTCCACAGCCTTTCCATAACGTCTCCTGTCAAAAGTACATCGTTATAATTGTCTTCCCCACAACGTCTCTCGTCAACAACCTTTCCATAACGTCTCCTGTCAATGGTACATCGTTATAATCGTCTTTCCTACAGCGTCTCTCGTCAACAGCCTTTCCATAACGTCTCCTGTCAACGGTATCGTTATTCCACAGTATTTTCATAGTGATCCTCCCCCATATCGTCTCTCATCTTGTGCTCGTTACCAAAAGTTTAACTTCATTGTCAACAGGTTTTATAACCTGTCAAATATTTTGTATATTTTTTTTAATCAAAGAATTTATTCTAATTAAATAAAACGTTTTATATGCAGATACCGTGTACTCTAAACACTAGAATTTAATTAATGCTACTTTGCAATAATAAAGGTGATTGAAACGCTTGGATTTGTTGCACTTTCTTATTGAAATGGTGTGGTTGCATGACAATTCAGCATAATATTTATTGTCAAATTTTTATTTTGGAAAATTTGAAAGTAAAAATAGAAAAAAAAATTACCAGGGGCAGAGCGTCGACACAAAAAGGCGAAATCTTATTCGGAGCAACAACGATAACTTTGCTGCACACCATACAGGTGGCGAACCCAGACGCTCCAGGTGGATACCAATGATGACGTCACCAAGTGGCTAATCCAGGAAATAATTAATACCCAGACCAACAAGCTCTGCAGTAGCAAATCAACCGTGTTTGACACGGAAATGACGTGAAAAGGAGTGCTGGTCTGTTGCTTCTGAGAAAAGGTCGGATCATGATAAATTAATTTTTGTTTTAAGGACAAAATATCTAAAATCCATTCCAGTATGTCATCTTCTTTCTTCGTTCACTTTTGTACATTGTAATTCAGCTTCAATAAAATACAAAAAAGCGTTCGTTTTAAAAGTTTGCACAGATAAGATTACTGATAGACTGAAAATGCTTATCCTTCAAGAATAATAGAATCTTACATGGGTCACCGAATGTTGGACAGCCAAACTCTTACCTGTGGGTTGAGATTCCCCTATTTATGGGCCATACCCATGTTTCTCCCATGCTCGAAATAAACATGCCATTGTCAATACTCTACACGTGTTCATATGTTTGTATTCCATGACAGGCGCGCATAAATACAGTAACTTTAATTTCATAAGGGTGATGAAGCATGAACGTTACAAACTCAATGCATTGTTCATGTGACGTCATTGTACTGTTGACGTGATGTCTTAAAAGTCTGAAGCCTCATGCTAAACATTTAATGATCTCCCACATCAAATACGAGTGGTAATTTCATGAAACGCAAACGTTGATTTCATAATTTCCAGAATATTCAAGTTATCTTCCGTCGTGATCTACTATTGTTGACGTGGTCTCCTTTATTGTTGACGTGACGACGTTAGGACAGGGGAATTCCCCGTCTCCACCCTAGGGTAAGACAGAGATATCTGTACCTAACCGGAAGTGACAGGGGAATTCCTGGTCTCCACCCTAGGGTAAGACAGAGATATCTTTACCTGACCGGAAGTGACTAGGGAATTCCCCGTCTCAACCCTAGGATAAGACAGAGATATCTGTACCTGACCGGAAGTGTGTCTATCTGTCTAATGGGTGAGAATATATATGGGTTGAGACAGGGGTTCCCCAGTCAAAATGATAGTTTGACGTCACGTTAACAATACATTTTAGAGCTTGTATTGTAAACATTGTATTATGAATACAGTGGTGTATAACAGGGTCAAAAGGGTAAGAGACAATCACGGGCAAGTAAGGCAGAACAAAAGGTCTTATTCTTCTTGCACTGTTGCAATGGTCTCGATGTAAATCTTCCCGTTGTTAATATTCTGCCCTAGTTTCAAAGAATTAGCGTTCTGATTATGATTTGGTTGACACGTACGCTGGCATTCACCTGTTTATTTCCACCTATTCAATTAAGGTTACACATGTGTTCCTAAAGACAGTAGAACCGAGTTCATGTACAACAGACCGATCTGAACTTCTTAAAGCACTTTAAATAAAAACGCAGTTGCTGAAATGTACACCTATCACCTTTCACACTTAAAGAACAAATCAGGAAACACGCTAGAACTGTGATTACATAGGTATACCACAGACTGTAAAACATACTGGAGCCCTAAGTGAAAGAGTCATTGTGTTATTAATATGTACACTACACGCTCCTGTCTAGTCAGTGAACAACATGCTGCTTTATTCTACAAGGAATCCTGCTTAATATCCGACAGACTTTCCAGAGGAAACACATCATGTCAGACGAAATGGACAGATGTACTGTATCACGTATCAGTTAGGGTAAATATGACCACTGTAGAAAAGACACGTATCTCATGACAGCTAATTGCAACGATTGGTCATATAAAATGATACTTTTTAACTACATTTCCATAATACACAATTCATTTGTTTTGGTCATGTAAACCAGTTTTAAAAAGTTAACCCCCACATGTCAGCCCAACAGTCAAATAGTATACCACATACTCCTTCACACAAGCTACCCCCCCCCCCCCCCCCCCCANCATACTACACCACAAAAGCTAGCTCCCCACATATCTGCCCAACAGCCAAATAGGATACAACACACTACACTACGAAAAGCTAGCTCCACCACATATCAGCCCAACAGTCAAATAGTATACCACATACTACACCACAAAAGCTACCGCATACTACACCACAAAAGCTAGCTCCCCACATATCTGCCCAACAGCCAAATAGGATACAACACACTACACTACGAAAAGCTAGCTCCACCACATATCAGCCCAGCAGTCAAATAGTATACCACATACTACACCACAAAAGCTAGCTCCCCACATATCGGCCCAGCAGTCAAATAGGATACCACATACTACACCACAAAAGCTAGCTCCCCACATATCGGCCCAACAGCGAAATAGGATACCACACACTACACCACAAAAGCTAGCTCCCTGACATATCAGCCCAGCAGTCAAATAGTATACCACTTACTACACCACAAAAGCTAGCTCCCCACATATCTGCCCAACAGCCAAATAGGATACCACACACTACACCACAAAAGCTAGCTCCCCACATATCTGCCCAGCAGTCGAATAGTATACCACATACTACACTACAAAAGCTAGCTCCCCACATATCGGCCCAGCAGCCAAATAGGATACCACACACTACACCACAAAAGCTAGCTCCCTGACATATCTGCCCAGCAGTCAAATAGTATACCACTTACTACACCACAAAAGCTAGTTCCCCCGCATATCGGCCCAACAGCCAAATAGGATACCACACACTACACCACAAAAGCTAGCTCCCCACATATCGGCCCAACAGCCAAATAGGATACCACACACTACGCCACAAAAGCTAGCTCCCCACATATCTGCCCAGCAGTCAAAGAGTATACCACATGTAAACTACACCACAACAGCTAGCTCCCCACATATCTGCCCAGTAGTCAAATAGTATACCACATGTAAACTACACAACAACAGCTAGCTCCCCACATATCTGCCCAGCAGTCAAATAGGATACCACATACTACACCACAAAAGCTAGCTCCCCACATATCTGCCCTACAGCCAAATAGTATACCACTTACTACACCACAACAGCTAGCTCCCCACATATCTGCCCAGCAGTCAAATAGTATACCACATGTAAACTACACCACAACAGCTAGCTCCCCACATATCTGCCCAGCAGTCAAATAGTATACCACATACTACACCACAAAAGCTAGTTCCCCCACATATCGGCCCAACAGCCAAATAGGATACCACACACTACACCACAAAAGCTAGCTCCCCACATATCTGCCCAGCAGTCAAAAAATTTACCACATACTACACCACAAAAGCTAGCTCCCCACATATCGGCCCAACAGCCAAATAGTATACCACATACTACACCACGAAAGCTAGTTCCCCCACATATCTGCCCAACAGTCAAATAGTATACCACTTACTACACCACAACAGCTAGCTCCCCACATATCTGCCCAACAGTCAAATAGGATACCACACACTACACCACAACAGCTAGCTCCCCACATATCTGCCCAACAGTCAAATAGGATACCACATACTACACCACAACAGCTAGCTCCCCACATAGCTGCCCAGCAGTCAAATAGTATACCACATACTACACCACAAAAGCTACCACATACTACACCACAAAAGCTAGTTCCCCCACATATCGGCCCAACAGTCAAATAGTATACCACATACTACACCACAAAAGCTAGCTCCCCACATATCAGCCCAGCAGTCAAATACACACACTACATCACAAAAGCTAGCTCCTCCACATATCAGCCCAACAGTGAAATAGTATACCACATACTACACCACGAAAGCTAGCTCCCCCACATATCAGCCCAGCAGTCAAATACACACACTACACCACAAAAGCTAGCTCCCCACATATCAGCCCAGCAGTCAAATACACACACTATACCACAAAAGCTAGCTCCCCACATATCAGGCCAGCAGTCAAATAATAAACCACATACTACACCACAAAAGCTAACTCCCCACATATCAGTCCAGCAGTCAAATAGTAAACCACATACTACACTGCAAAAGCTAGATCCCCACATATCTGTACAGCAGTCAAATAGTATACCACATACTACACTGCAAAAGCTAGATCCCCACATATCAGTCCAGCAGTCAAATAATAAACCACATACTACACCACAAAAGCTAACTCCCCACATATCTGTACAGCAGTCAAATAGTATACCACATACTACACCACAAAAGCTAACTCCCCATATATCTGTACAGCAGTCAAATAGTAAACCACATACTACACTGCAAAAGCTAGATCCCCACATATCAGTCCAGCAGTCAAATAATAAACCACATACTACACCACAAAAGCTAGCTCCTCCACATATCAGCCCAGCAGTGAAATAGTATACCACATACTACACTGCAAAAGCTAGATCCCCACATATCTGCACAGCAGTCAAATAGTAGACCACATACTACACCACAAAAGCTAGCTCCCCACATATCAGCCCAGCAGTGAAATAGTATACCACATACTACACTGCAAAAGCTAGATCCCCACATATCAGCCCAGCAGTCAAATAGTAGACCACATACTACACCACGAAAGCTAGCTCCCCACATATCAGCCCAGCAGTCAAATAGTATACCACATACTACACCACGAAAGCTAGCTCCTCCACATATCAGCCCAGCCGTCAAATAGTAGACCACATTCTACACCACAAAAGCTAGCTCTCCACATATCAACCCAGCAGTCAAATAGGAAACCACATACTACACTACGAAAAGCTAGCTCCCCCACTTACTGCCCAGCAGTCAAATAGTATACCACATACTACACCACAAAAGCTAGCTCCTCCACATATCGGCCCAGCAGTCAAATAGTATACCACATACTACACCACGAAAGCTAGCTCCTACACATATCAGCCCAACAGTCAAATAGTATACCACATACTACACCACAAAAGCTAGCTCCTCCACATATCGGCCCAGCAGTCAAATAGTATACCACATACTACACCACGAAAGCTAGCTCCTACACATATCAGCCCAACAGTCAAATAGTATACCACATACTACACCACGAAAGCTAGCTCCCCCACATATCAGCCCAGCCGTCAAATAGTAGACCACATTCTACACCACAAAAGCTAGCTCTCCACATATCAACCCAGCAGTCAAATAGGAAACCACATACTACACTACGAAAAGCTAGCCCCCCCACTTACTGCCCAGCAGTCAAATAGTATACCACATACTACACCACAAAAGCGAGCTCTCCACATATCAGCCCTGCATTCAAATAGTTTTCCACTTACTACATCACAAAAGCTACCACATACTACCCCACATTTCCCCACATATCGGCCCAACAGTCAAATAGTATACCACATGTAAACTACACCACAAAAGCTAGCTCCCCACATATCAGCACAGCAGTCAAATGGTTTACAACAGACTGCATCACTTAAGATTTAGGAACCTTCCTTGATAAAAGTTCTACGCCTATTGTTACATTCCTATCACTAGCTATTAAACATGTACCCGAGTTCCGTCTATGTATAATTGTAGCTAGAACGCTAAACGAAAACATCAAGCATAAATAAAAAGAGGAAATATAATATCAATATTCTTAACTAAAATGTGTATGTCTTCTTAAAGTCTTTATCAAATATGTGGTGCTTAAAAAGAATCCGTGCACCTCTACCAAAAGCTGTAACTATACCCCTTAGAAAAACAATTCCCAGCAGATTATAGCTTTGATACATTATTTATGAAAAGAAAACCTTACCTTGCGGGATTTTTATGATACAATAAAAGAGATGAAATATCAAAAAATGGCTATATTTGGGATTAGAATCATATCATGACATATCATATGACAATAGGATAAGTAGGGGAGAGAGAGAGAGAGATAGAGAGAGAGAGAGAGGGTATTAATAGAGAAACAGAGAATTAATCAAATCCCGACCTACCTAGAAAGTTTTGTACTGATTTGGCAATTTTATTGTTATCATCTGAAGAAACACTATCGTCACCATTACAGAGTAAGTTTACACCAATAGCACCATCATACCATGTTCGATCTGTATATAATATTCTACGCAAGTTCTGATATAGGGGACAAAAAAAAATCTTCGCAGGGATGCCCACATCTACACTCTGCTGAATCCGTTAAGTTGGCTATAAAAAGATCATAGTTGAGTGAGCTTGCTCGGTTTCTTAGGCGACAGTGAAGAATATTTAATTTCCTAGATCCATTAACTTGAATTAATGTTCACCAACAAGGACTTTTTAACGTTTGACTTCAACAAATTTAATGAGAGTGAATTTCTGATATCGTTGTTCAGGTTGTTCCAAAGATTCGTTGCAGAGGGAAAGAAAGAATGTTTTTACGAGTGAAAACGAAACTGTTGTTCTCTCAGCAGGTGAGCTCCTCGTAAATTATATGGGACTATATTTCCAACATAATCTGGCAACAACATATCTTCTGATGTCGCTTACTTTATTCGGTATTTTAAAAGATTTTGTCTGGCGACGCTTGTTGTCACTTGAAGACGCTTGTTGTCGGTTGAAGACGCTTTTAAGGAGAACCGAAGAATTGTGTCTTGTGATGCATGGTAATTAAAGTCCCATCAACGACACAGTTTTCAAAGAGGCTATATAGTGACAATGCCATACAAATGTAAATATATCTGAGTGTTTATTGCCTTTCAGAATGTTACGTAAAAGTTTCCAGTATGTCTTGGTGCTGTTATTACTTCGGTCAATGACTGAATCAATGTTTTCATAAAATATTTCTTTAGCTCTGTTTATCATGTTATTTACTTTGTTTCTCATGTGTTTATATTTTCTTTTGTTGGACTCGGTATTGTTATTAAACATGATATTTTTTAGTCTATCTCTTTTTCTAATACTACTTCTTAAGATACCATTCATCCATGGTTTGTCACCCTCTCGAACTAAGATTTCTTTGGATGGTATACATTTCATGACAGCCTCGAGGATTTTATCAGTAAAATATTTACACATTTCATTGACATCTGTTAAGTTATTAAGATCATCATTCCAAGGAACACTATTAATCATTACTTTTAGGTCGTCAATGTTGCATTGATCATATAACCGCATTTTTCTTTTGTAGTGATGATTAACTTTAACAGGAATATTTATAATAGCAAAAACTGCATCATGGTCACCGATAGAGCGTTCAATTTCAATAACATCAGAAAAAGTTACATTTACAGTATCGCTTACAATAATAGGATCAAGAAGTGAAGATGAGTTATCGGTTTGTCCAGTAGGTTCTGTTATTACATTTGTTAACTTATAATAAGAGAGAATATCACGAAGTTCGCCTCTAATAGATTTTAGAAAATCTACGTTCAAGTCACCTGTGATTATTAAATTTGAAGTTTCTTCAAATGCAATATCTATCGAGTGATGTGTAGATGGTGCCATAGAACAGTATACGTATCATTAAGGGAGGGGGATCTATACATATTACAAATTAAATAAAGTGAATCTTTAAATTTGATCTGGGACCAAACAGTTTCATCATTTCCGAATTCCAAGTCAGTTCTTCGCTTAGCAAAGAGAGATTCAGAGAAATAAATTACAACACCCCCGCCAAATATATTTCTATCTTTGCGAAATGGTTCAGAGAAGCCATCAATGGCGAGTTCGTAATTTGATATAGAGTTGTCTAAATGTGTTTCAGTTAAGCAAAGGCTGTCAATATCCTCTATTATAGTACACAAGTATTTAACTTTATTTCGTAAGCTTCGAATGTCTAAATGGACTATGCTTAGAGCACTGATTGTAGAACTGCTATCGGGATTGGGCACTGGATTTGGGTGTATATCACCAGCTAATAACAAAATAATTATAGCTGAATTAAATGGGCTGAGCATGTAATGGGACAACTGCAGTTATGAAAACAGACCTGATGGAGACATCTGAAATGGGAGAAAAATGATTTAAACCCTTTGAAGTAGTTATGAATAAAAACTAAGGTGACTGGTATACAAGATGACTTACAATAGAAACACCCTATGGCAGCCCTCCAGGCACATACATCATTTCCCATCATGGAGGGTCAAAAGTAAAAAAATACAAAATATTGCTGGAGGTCTGCCAACTTTCTTTGAGAAAGACAAACATATCCTAGGTAGGGGTGGGCTGAGAACTTGGACAGGACAATGCGATTTAATAAGGGGTAGAAGTAGAGTGGTGTTAAAATGAAGGACCATATACAAGAGACAAGAAGAGAGAGAAATGGACAGTTGAACATGTGGAAAAAGCAAGAGGGGAAATGAGAGAAGATTAAATATTTCAAAGGATATAATATAAGAAGGGACATGATTTGGGTGGGAGCGGAGAACAATCGATCAGAAAATGTTAGTAGAGAGTAATCACATAGTGAGGGGGTAGATGATTATGGCTATATATAGATATACAAAAACTAACTATATAAAAAAAAACCAGATGAAATAAGAATACATGATTGTCATGTGACCTGTTGATCAAAGTAAACCATGTAATACAAGATCAAAATGCCTTGTTTAAGTATACATGACTTTAGTAGAATGTTATAGATGTACAAGAAGTTTTGACACATACACTACGTATATACACATACATGTAATACGAAACATACATACATGCACACGCACCCTACATTAATAATACTTGGGGTCGATGGGAGAGCTCTCTCCGTTCACAGACGGCAACAAGCATTGCGGTTCCACTGTTCCATACTTTCTGCTAATCGAAAAGTTCATGACATTCCGTCCCATATATATGCATCCTCCTGGTCGTTCTTTACCTCCTTAGACCATACGTTTCCGCTGTGCCGTCCGTAACAGAGAGAGTATACGCAGCATGCAACAAGAGAATATAAGCTAGGGGTGTAAATAACAGTTTACATGACTCGGCCTTAATCAATTTAAAATAATAAATTGATAGGAATCAACAACCAATACAGTCATACGTAAGTGCAGTTATTTAGCCTATAAAAGGAACAGGTAAACATTGATTAGATTAAAATGTAATTAAATAATTGATAATAATAAATAAAGAAACACACAGTGAGCCGCTAGCCGTATATACAAATAATACACTCTACATTACTAGTCGCTTCTCATGCACAGGCACCCTTGGACAAGATTGTGTCATTCTACTATTAAGAATGACAGGCAGCGAAAACAAGATAAAATTAAATTTATTTATTGTGTTTATTATTATTTTTCCTGCCGATAATGAGAGCTTCAACTTTTGAGCCTGGTGTCATTTTCTGTAGTTACTCTCATTCGTGTTCTGATCATCCTTGGACAAAATAAGGTGTGTTATAAGTTTTTTTTAAGTTCATGCATTAGTATTATATCCGGAAATATTGACACGTCAACGGTGTAAGATTAGTGTTACCTTGTCTTGAAGCGAGCATTTTAAAGGAGTTATGTTTGGAAGATTTATAAATATATACAAAGTTATCCTTGCGTTAGAACTGTTTGTGTTATATGTTGTATCCTCATCTGTTGTCGTATATTTACTAGCTTTTATATTTTAGTGCGAACCTTCTCTATTTTTTATCGATCTTCTGACGTCATTTCCGGTAAATATAGCGAATGGACGTGGAATACACTAACTGGAAATGCATGGTAAGCGGTCACTATTTCTGCTTGGGGCGGGTACCTAATTGATTTGTGAGTGTTCGAAGATTTAAAATATCCTATCTTTAATGATGTTTCCCGGTGAAGGGTTTACATTTCGCTCATTTTGGAGTGAATCAGACCAATTGTAATCGGGACAGTTTGGCATGTCATGTCGTTTGAGAATGTCCATTTATTACGTACGCGATGTCACGACTAGAACAGACACACCTATTTGCACATATTGGTGTGATGTACATGTCTATTCTTATTGACTCTCTTGCTTCACATTCAGATTATTTGGGAAATCTTAATGGATACATACCAGAATAGTCTGAATGTAGTTTAGGTTACATTAGTAAGAATGAATACATGTAACGCTTGGATATAATAACGCATAGATAAGAATGCAATCCCGATATAGTTCAGGACTCGAGATGTCTGTCACCAGTGACGATGCTTACAACTTACAGAAGGGTTACCTGTGTGTTAAAAGATTTCCTTTTGTTATAAATACAGCTGACATTTCCGCATGCAATTGATTGTCAGGAAATTAAATTATTTTGGTCAATGATATAGAAAAGATTGTGTTTGGCATTGAGTCTGTGGTATGATTGAATGTTTAATTTTATAATGGTGACCCAGTCATTGTAAGAAGTTGTCATTTATCAAGTTCATCATTCAAAGTATAAATTTGACCTACATTTTTTCTTAATCAAAACAAGTTATTATAAAAATATGTTTAATGTATGACCTATTATATTATTCATTTCTCTTGGTTTTAAATGACCCGAGTGTCTGTTTTTTCTCCTCAATTTTGCATGAATTTTTATTAATGTACACAATCATGTTTCCAATTTAGGGGTTGGGATGCATATGGTCTTGCTTAAGGTTATTTAATCAGACCTATTAGTTGACTTTTGAAATTGAGAAACTTTAGAAGTTGAATAACGTTTTACCTGAGATTTCGATGGTAAGATGATAGTTTATGTAAAAAAAACATGTCGTATGAAACCAACATCTCAAAGCTGATTTTGGGGAGTAGAAGACAATGTACTCCCAAGAAAGTCCTGTAAACTTTATGTTAATAGAACTTTGTTACCCACAGAGGTCTGTTACTAATGACTGTCTGTTTTCTCCCCCAGGAAACAGCAATACATGTATATGAAATACATTACTGCAACTTAGATTTTGGTGTAAATATTATTTATTTGAAGAATAACAAAGACCAAAAAATTGGAAACTACAAAAATTTAATTGTGGCATAAGCATCATTATTTAACAACAAACTTTCTATTTAGGTAATACATGACACACACTTATGTTTTCATCCCTTTTATGCATTTATCATTCCAAACAATTGCAATAGAGCTCTCTATTTTTAATTCATCATTACTATTGAAAAGCAGGTTTGTAGAATTATGTATAATGCTTAAAATATACTTTTATGCCCCCGTGGGGGGGGCATATAGTACTAGTGTTTCCCATGTCCATCCCGTCTGGTTCCGATTCAATGTAAACACCCGTCGCGTCCCGATTCAATGTAAACACTTCATTCTCTGACAGATTTTGGTCAAATTTCATGCAAAGGTACAACCCTCCAAAGGTCAAGTATGAGTATACTTCGGACATTGTTGTGTTTCAGGGATTCAAGGCCAAGGTCACACTTATATATAGAAAACCATCAACTGATTCAATTTAAACACTTGAACTTCATTCTTTCATGGATTTTGGTCAAACTTTATGCAAAGTTCAAGTATGAGTATATTTCGGACACTGTTGTGTTTCAGGGTTCCAAGGTCAAGGCCAAGGTCACTGTTGCTATATATAGAAAATCATCAACTGATTCAATTTAAACACTTAGCAACTTCATTCTTTCACAGATTTTGGTCAAACTTTATTCAAAGGTCAAATATGGATATACCTCTGACATCCTTGTGGTTCAGGGTTCCAAGGCCAAGGTCACTGTTGCTATATATAGAAAATCATCAACTGATTCATTTTAAACACTTAGCAACTTCATTCTTTCATGGATTTTGGTCAAACTTTATGCAAAGGCAATCTGATTAAATTCATATGTTACATGGCTTCTTTAACTTGGTACTGCGTCTGAACATCTGAGTGTGCCGCGGTCAGGGTCACATTCAGGTGACCTTTATATTTATAAATACTCATTAAATTTTGACCAATCAGAGACCCTCTTTCAAAAGAAGCTCGGAGTTGTAACAAATATGGCGGACATTGATGAGAATGATGCGAAAGTTCTGAAGTTATTTGAGATTGATTGTCTGAAACCCGAACAGAAAAAGATATTCAAAGCTTTATTAGATAAGAAAGACTGTACATGTATGTCGTTGTTGCCTACGCAATTATTACCCAATGGGTACGTTTTCCTTGGCATCATAGAATCGTCAGTTCATGCCGCCATATTTGTTTTGGAAAACTATGTTCTATACCCCTCGCTATTTATCTATCGACCATGATATTCCTATTCACTGGCAAACTTTTGCCTGCATGTCTCTGATTGGTTCATCTAAAGGTCACTTGAACGTGACCCTGACCGCGGCACATTCAGATGTCCAGGCGGAGCCATGTAACAGATGATTTTAATCAGATTGATGCAAAGGTCAAGTATGAGTAGACTTCGGACATTGTTGTGTGTCAGGGTTCCAAGGTCAAGGCCAAGGTCACTGTTGCTATATATAGAAAATCATCAACTGATTCAATTTATACACTTAGCAACTTCATTCAATATGTTATGGAGATGGTAATAACATATATATAGAAAAAACACATGAATTTTAAAATCAACTTATCAACTTTAAGTGTAGTACCTTGTGTGTGTGCATGTTTCAGGGTATCAGTGCAAGATCAAAGTGGTTGTAACTTTTTATAGAATTTTACTGAAACTAATTTCACATGGCAGCAGGGGCATTTATGTCTTATAGACATTTTCTAGTTTACCAATAAGTTATCAAGGTACCAGCTCAGATGCAATGGAAAATGAGTTTAACATTCAGCTTTGAAATATGCTTTGGTCAATTTCACAGAACTTCAATTTTTCTTAAAATAGCATTCGAAGCAATACATATCGTGATATACATGTTCATGGTGATTGGTGACACACCTTCCTAATATCCCTAGGGCTGCAACAATACATCAATACATTACAATACCACAATATATTGGTGACAGATACAATGTAGTAACTCCTGAATCATGATATACTGCTTTTAACTCATTCACCCCTGAAGTTTTATTATTAACTATTCCAACCTTTGAATTGGAAGAGTTCACATGTATCTTCTGGGGTGAATGAGTTAATTGTGATTAGAAGTGCAAAATATGGCAAATGGTATAATTACAAATATACCCATTAAAATCACTGACATTAATGATGATGAATTATGATAAATCATCATTGTTAAAAGTCAAAAGTTAATTCTCTTCCTATAATGTTAGATTGTCAATGTAATTCATTATATTTTTTTGCATTGTTTCAAGTAAATTACTAATTAAGGTACAAGATGTCAAATTGTCAATGTAATATATATACTTTTATTTTGCATTGTTTTCAGTAAGTTACTAATTATGGTACCAGATTTATACAAACCGTCTTCATCATATAACTTGTGTTTTGTGAGGACACTTATATAAACCACATTTGTTGTGAGTGTGAGGATATTAAACCAGGTTACTAGTGTTGCCCCATAACAAAACAATGAAAACTGTGTACAACATTCACAGGTAATGCACACTTCTATGGCCAATGTGACAGTAGGTACAGCCTTCTGTATCTTTTTTCTAATGTGTGGTGTTTATAAAGTAAGGTTCACTGTTAGGGCTGACCAAGGTCAGCTAATAGGTAAAAAACCTTCTTCCATTAGAATTATGGTCCTTAACATATTTGGCAACACTAGTAAGTACCCTATTAAATTTTTCTCATAAAAATGACATTGACGGAGCATGGGCCCTGTGCTGGAGGCCAGAATATTGAAGTTAAAATATGAGTAATTGCTAAAAGATCAGTGATCGCTGTGTGTATCAGTGATGAAATTGAGACCAGTGATTGTTTTGTATTTAACTGGTTTCAAAACTGAAAATATATTGCCAAAAAAGATAACATCTGCTTGTATAAATATAAAGCAGCTAAATTAATTCTTAAATGTTCACTCATGCATGTAAACTTGTAAATAGGATCGTAATAAATTGTATTCTTGATTAACCCTATAAGGAAATGTGGCCATGATATATACCATTGTTTCTGATAATCACCATCAACTAATATATAATATACCTACTTTAAAAAAAAAAAAATATTGAAAGGAGGTAAAGTATTAATTTTATCCTGTATTGTTATTTCCACTGCCGGCCTTTTCCTGAAGACCCCTCCCCACTCCTTACCCCCTTCTTCGCTATCTGACAACAAATTGTCTTGTTAACAAAATGAGCAGCATATTTTCCCGTTTCTGAAAGGTTAATATGGTGTAGCGGGGGAATATGTCCTTGTAAAATGGTGACAAGTAAATCACTGGTTCATTATTATCTCTAATATCAAGATCTGGAGCTACATATACGGTATGTGTATTGTATTACATCACTATATAGCTAACAACACACACCTCTGCTCTTTATTACACGTATGATGGGCAATTATATACTAGTTAGATACGAAAGGCAACATTCAGCAAGTGCGACGTTAATTACTAAGCTGGTCAAATGTAAATGTGCTTGTTTAATGTCAGCATGTGTCACTATGTAACTACATAATAATATACACCACCCACTTCAAACAAGGCTTGCATTGATGTAAGTACACACAAATTGAAAACTTTTTAATTAAATCAACAATTTATGCATTCATGTTTTTGGAATATACATATTTTTGATCATCTCTACATTTTTATCCAATTTCAGATTTTTTATTTTTATAATTAGGGTTGAAATGTAGTTGTGAAGAAATTACACCGTAAGAATTAAAGCTGATGATACTTTGTATAAATCAGGTGTGATGATGTGTTATTATTTATCACGAGTATGACACTTGGAACGTCACGCAGACTGGCTGTCGGTCATGTTGCAGCCTTAGTACTAATGGATTTTATATATCATACATGTGTACTTACAGATACAAATATTACCAGTTTGTCACTGTAACATGCAAGGCTACAATCCACAGATAAAAATATTACCAGTTTGTCACTGTAACATGCAAGCCTAGGCTACGATTCATATCATTTCCCACATAACTGGAAATTCGAGGCATCCTCATTTCCAAATTAATGAAAATATTTCCCTTTTACCATTAAGACACAGACTTTTCCTTAATCTTGCATTTTTTTATAACATAAAAGAAAACCCGACTCATTGTATTAGTCTAACTACTTGTTAAGAGATGTTCTACACTTGACGACATGCAATCATTTTCCCCACCTCTACATCTACACAATACACTTGTCCATCTGGGACACCCATTTTAACATTGATAGAACCATTTGCTGCATGGTAATGAAAAAAGTGGAATAAACAATTATTAAACAAACTTGCTTTCAAGATTTCCCAAACTTCAAACAAGCAGCTTAATTAGCATAACCGTTTTTATTATGAACCAACTGAGAAAAATTTGTTTGATACAATATATGTTGTTTTTGTGTCATTGTTACACATGGTATGTAAGTATCTATATTCAATTCATCTTTGCCAGAAGATAAAACATATAATGATATAACCAATTAATTAGCTATTAAGTTTTTTTACATCTTTATTGTTTTATTAATTATAATCTTTTAATTTTAGTTTCATTTCCGTTTTGTAGACATTTATTTTTACCCTGTCTTAAATGACTTAGGTTTTTGATGATCTGTAAAACAATACATTTACAGGAAACAAAACAACACAAATTTTGCATACTGCCGCACTTTTCAAATATACATTTGAGATACTAAGCAGATTTTGCTCTTTCAAGATATTCGCAATTAAAATGGTTTCATTATCAATTTTTTCAGAATATAAACACCTACATTGTACAAGGCAATATAAGAGGTGGGAGATAGCGAGTTATCATTTTGTGTGTTCTATATACTGCATAATATTATAGACCATTTATCTTGGATGGATGTCCCAAATGTTAACAACCCTTTTCATTTGCTTGTATCTAGAGGTGTATGATTCATGTGTTGGAGGAACTTACGTGGAAGATGTCTAGTTCTGATTGGGAATATCGGTGTGCAGAATATGCATGTCACCTTCATTGGCTGTGTGCAAATTTATTTTAATACTTTATATAGTCTTCCCCGAATTTGTGTTTTAAATTTAATTAAAAAAGTTAAGTTTTGTGTAATTTGATAAACTATTATACACAGAATACATATTATATGATGTTGGGGAAGCCATTGATCAATAGGTACATTAACACGTCATGGGTGTATTTATATATCGTGATATACAGCACAAGTTAAGGACACCAAAGTTTTAAATAGATAATTATGTAAATTAGCTGCAGTAATTAATAACTTTTGAAGTTAATTACCGTAACATTTCATATTTGATGAATTGATATTACATACCAGTATTATAATTTCATCACATCGTATTGGATGACTTATGTTTTAGATGTGTAAATTAAATTAACACATCATCTTATGACCCGACATGTTTTAAAATTTACTTTATATTTTACTGAATTGGATTTTTTTTAATTAGTTATATTTCTGACATGGTAGATCATTTACTATAGCGAATGTTAAGCAATATTTGTAAGAGAAAGAACGTCGCTCTTATGACTGAAAGATGCAAACAGGGCCCGTATTCATGAAACCGTTCTCATGCTCAAGCATGGATTTTGTGCTCAAGTCTGATTTCTTGTTTTGCTTATAACTTAATAAAATCTTATTTTGTCAATGATTTGGAAAAACTTTGAAGAGACTTAAAGACGAATACTGTTTTTAATGTTTACATTTGACTTTTTGATCCTTTTACATGAAAGCTAGTGAAAAGAAAGTTGGTTTGAGCACAGAATCCATGCTTGACCATGAGAACGGTTTCATGAATACGGGCCCTGTTTGCATCTTTCAGTCATAAGAGCGACGTAATATGTCAATAACTTCCTTTCATGTGCTCACCACTGCAGTATGATGACTTAGTAGTGACTTCTTTATTAAGATCTTCATTGCCCTGGAGCATGATTGGTTAAGTCATCACTCAAACCTCAATAGTTATTGAACAATAGTTTGGTAGCTCTCGACACTTAGCAGTGGGGATTGGGATACAAAAGGGTCCTTTGTACCGGTCACTTGAAGTACAGATACTTGACCCATTGCTGTACAAGATGTTAAAATTCAACATTTGAGGAAAAAGGAAAACATTGTCTATTAAAACAGAACATAAATGAGTGGTGGGGGTGGCATTGGTGCATCACCCATGTGATAGAGCCTGGGGGATACTCGAAAGAGATAATTAGCAGTGGCTACAGGGGTGGCTCCAAGGAAAACTAATTAAGGTAGTTGGGTTGTGACAGTCAGATAAATGAAGGTTTCATAGCAGGACAAATAGATTAACACAGATTAATGGTGGGTTACTTGGTTGATTGTGGGCAACCCATGTGCACTTGTAAAGGCATATACCTGAACTTATGATTTTTTTGTAAACAGAATACAAGTATGTTCACTGTAAACTGAAGCACAGTTGCATAATTGGTTGTCATGGGGTCGAGGCTGTTTGGAAAGCCTTGTATATATATATGAAGTTCTTGGTACCATGCAAGGCAACTTGTGCCAGAATCGGACCTCCGAACAGGATCGGGAAATATATTATCCCTGTGATATGGGACTGTTAAATACCTGCTGTAAGACAAGGATGTTGCTGTAAGACAATGGTGAGCCATGTGAGACTACAGTCCTGTATTTGTGTTGTAGATGTACGTGTGGCTACAGTACTGTATTTGTGTTGTAGATGTAGTGTGATGGTGCTGTAACCTGCTTTAACTGTAAGACAATAGTGAGCCGCATGATACTACAGTTTTTTATTTGTGTTTGTAGATGTAGTGTGATGGTGCTGTAACCTGCTGTAAGACAATGGTAAGCCACCTGAGGCTACAGTCCTGTATTTGTCTTGTAGATGTAGTGTTATGGTGCTGTAACCTGCTGTAAGACAATGGTGAGCCGCATGAGGCTACAGTCCTGTATTTGTCTTGTAGATGTACTGTAATGGTGCTGTAACCTGCTGTAAGACAATGGTGAGCCGCGTGAGGCTACAGTACTGTATTTGTGTTGTAGATGTAGTGTAATGGTACTGTAACCTGCTGTAAGACAATGGTGAGCTGCGTTAGGCTACAGTACTGTATTTGTGTTGTAGATGTAGTGTAATGGTACTGTAACCTGCTGTAAGACAATGGTGAGCCGCGTGAGGCTACAGTACTATATTTGTGTTGTAGATGTAGTGTAATGGTACTGTAACCTGCTGTAAGACAATGGTGAGCTGTATTAGGCTACAGTACTGTATTTGGATTGTAGATGTAGTGTAATGGTATATGTACTGTAACCTGCTGTAAGACAATGGGGAGCCGCGTGAGGCTACAGTACTGCATTTGTGTTGTAGATGTAGTGTAATCGTACTGTACCCTGCTGTAAGACAATGGTGAGCCGGGTGAGGCTACAGTACTGTATTTGTGTTGTAGATGTAGTGTAATGGTATATGTACTGTAACCTGCTGTAAGACAATGGTGAGCCGTGTGAGGTTACAGTCCTGTATTTGGGTTGTAGATGTACAGTGTAGTGTAATGGTACTGTAACCTGCTGTAAGACAATGGTGAGCCGCATGAGGCTACAGTACTGTATTTGCGTTGTAGATGTATTGTTATGGTACTGTAACCTGCTGTAAGACAATGGTGAGCCATGTGAGGCTACAGTCCTGTATTTGTGTTGTAGATGTAGTGTAATGGTACTGTAACCTGTGGGTTGTAGATGTACAGTGTAGTGTAATGGTACTGTAACCTGCTATAAGACAATGGTGAGCCGCATGAGGCTACAGTACTGTATTTGCGTTGTAGATGTATTGTTATGGTCCTGTAACCTGCTGTAAGGCAATGGTGAGCCGTGTGAGGTTACAGTCCTGTATTTGGGTTGTAGATGTACAGTGTAGTGTAATTGTACTGTAACCTGCTGTAAGACAATGGTGAGCCGCGTGAGGTTACAGTCCTGTATTTGGGTTGTAGATGTACATTGTAGTGTAATGGTACTGTAACCTGCTGTAAGACATTGGTGAGCCGCGTGATGCTACAGTACTGTATTTGTGTTGTAGATGTAGTGAATTGGTACTGTAACCTGCTGTAAGACATTGGTGAGCCATGTGAGGTTACAGTCCTGTATTTGTGTTGTAGATGTAGTGTTATGGTACTGTAACCTGCTGTAAGACAATGGTGAGCCGCGTGAGG